>NC_056739.1:1151139505-1151214505 GCF_019279795.1 Protopterus annectens
TCTAGATCTTTCTTTTTCCACCACCAGAATGTTAACAGGATTTTTTTTCAAGTGAAGTGCATTCTGCTTGAAATCCATATCCTTCAATTGTATTGCATCTATGGCAGAATCTGAAAAGTGTTTTGCAGGCACAACACATGGTAATATTTCTGCAGCTCTACATGCCTGTGATCTTCAAGAGAGACTGCACATGCAGTGAATATAGCATATGTGCTCTCTCCCTTATACATGCTGTGGTGCATATCTGAGTTTGCACAACGCAAGCAGATAGTGCTACTATGAGTGGGATCTAGTACTTGCACAATAATATGCAAGGCCACTCCACCACTTAACGAAACACTATTCAAGAAGCAGCTGTCCTACATAAGGAGCTGTCATTATGTGTTGATGAAGGTGAAAAATGTAACCTGTGTATCAAAGTTGGTTGGTTCTAGCCAGTTATGGAACAAACTATTATTTCGTCATGTTTCCATGAAAGCTAGCATAAGCTATAATAGTCTGAGGGGTCAAGGTTTGAATCTAAAGGAAGATATAAGAAGGTATTATTTGTAATGGATGATTGTAATAGACTTCATTAATAAGCATATGAACAGAAGAATGCAAAATATTGTAAGGGACTTGGAAAAAGGCCATTGTTTCAAATAAATGAAAGGTAAAACATGTAATGACCTATAGCGTATCAAGAATTGGATAGCTATAGACTAGATAGGACCATGCTGTCCATGTCTGCTCTCATATCTATAAAATAATTACCATTTTAGGTGGGTGATGCTATGCAAGGTTCAGATCAAATGACCTGATGAAGAATGTGTAGTAAAGAACCACCCCAAGTAGTGCTTACATTTTCACCAGACACACACACACACACACACACACACACACACACACACACACACACACACACACACACACACACACACACAAACACACCAAAAAGCCATTACAATATTATTTTTCCTTTTTCTATGCCATCTTTATCCCACACATGTATTCTGTTTTCCCATCATAACCATTGCCTTATCCCCTATACCACCTACCCTCAATATATCATTCACTGCCATCTCCCTTACTACTTAGAAATGTCCCTTATCCCAACCCTTACCTCTCATAACTATCCTCCATTACTCCCATTATAGCCAGGCCCCTAATCTATCTATTATCTTCATAACTCTTGTAGCTCTCTATACCCCTTATACATAGATCTTTATCTCTCGTAGCTATTTTCCTTGCCTGTATTCTCTTACCAGAGCCATAATTAGGGTGGGGTGGAGATGGTGTCTGTCCCAAGTGCAAGCTGTTAGGGGGCAGGATCGTCAGGGAGTGCAGTACTTGCACTGATTTATGAAGCTGAAAAAATACCATGGCATCATATATGAAAGCTCATGCTGCATTTGCAGTCACTGCTGAAGCACTTAGTATGTGAAGTGAGTGAACAGTAACCAAGCAGAGAAGACGTTTTTTGCCTTCAGTTTGAGAAAACTTTTTTTTTTTTTTGGTCTCCAGTTTGAGAAGACCTTTTCTGTCACCATTTAGTTGAGGGAATAAATCCTATAGTAACAAACTTAAGCAATTCTCAAACAAAGAAACTGGCCTCCTGCTACAATAAAATAGCTAAATTTGCCACCAGTCTCCCTCATAGGACCCACCATTGTCATAACTTAAAGCAGTTACACTGGCTTGAATTATTCAAAACTAACTACAGCACACAAGCTTATTCATCCTCCAGAAAAAAATGGCCTGCACTACAAAACTTATTACTGCCCTACTGTCCAGCAAGGGACCTCCGCTCTAGTAACAAATTCTTATTACTTACAAGTAAGTCAAATAATGTTGCAGGAGACTTGATCTACTCCCAGTATGTTGCTAGACTCTGGAATAGTATCCCCACACAAATAAAACTCTCCGACAAACTTAATAGTTTTAAACCACTGCTCAAACAACATCTTAACCAATCCTGGTCCTGCACATGCTCATTACAAGGTTAAGACTTTGTGTTCACTTTTCGATACTCTCCAAATACCCTCCTTAAACAGAATACCTCTCACTGAAATGACAAAACAATTTTTATATATAACTGCTGCCTGTACAATCCACTAAGTTGCACGTGAGCTTTCTCTTTGGTAACTTCTACATCTGTAAAATCTTAGCATGTATAAATGTAACTACTGTTTGTGTATAAATGTAAATACAAATATAACTACTCTGTGTTTGACTGTAACTTAGTATAATGCAATGTATGCAAATGGAGCTTTTCTCCCCGGGCCTCCTTTGAAAATGGGTATTACCCAGTTGGACTTTCCCGGTAAACAAATACAAATAAACAAATAAATAAATAAATAACCATCATTTTAAATGTCATAGCCACCATTATCCAAAGTCATCCTTTCTCATATCAGTGATGCCCATCACCTTATCCCTCACTGCCACCCCATCATTAACAAATTTACTCTGTAATGCCTAGCTACATAACGTCATAGCCATCTACCAGTAAACTCTGTTAGCCATCTCCTATATCCACCATCTTCATAGCCGTCATATCTATCTGTCTTATCTTGAGCACTACCCTCCACGGTCATCCTGCATGAAGCCTCATAAACCCAGTCTAAATCATCATAGCCACTGATTCCTCTACAACCATACCTTCTCACTGTTCATACCCATCCCCTTCTCCACTGCCTGAGGATCCATCCCCATTACAGCTTCCCCTCATCTCTGTTCTCTTACCCTCCATTGCTATCCTCTACCACACCTTGATAGTCATCTCCAGTACTTATTATACACCTAATGACTATCCTCGCATCATTCATAACTATCACCTAACGTATTCCCTTACCTACCACAGCCATCATACATTACCCTTCATGCTCATTTCTTACCCCTCAAAGCCATCATCTAGCACAGTAGCATATTAAATAATATTAGCAATGACAGCACTGTAACACTTAAACAGCATTTTTGTAGATCACATTTGAAGGGCCAGGCCAAACAGTGAGTTCTGTAGCATATGCAAGATGATAAAAGCTTGTATTTGTTTCTATTTTTTTTATCAGTTGTTGACTAATGTTCATTTTCAGCAATGGTATGTGCCACAGGCAAAATGTGCAGTGTAAAATGATCTTATAAAAAAATCAAATAAAAGAAGTATATATAAACAAATGTTTCATTTAAGAACCAAAAGCCACAGAGCTTTATATGCAAGTTTAAATTATTAGGCATTACATGCCTAGTCAATAACCAGACAGTAACCAATGGTGAAAATCAAACCCTGTACCTTGTGTCTGTGAAATATAAACCTTAACCAGAATGCTGTCTCCCACTGTGTTTCAGTACATATAGTTAGGATATACAAAGAATGTTATGAATGTCATAGAAGCTAAGAACGTCATCAATATGACATATTATAAGGTGTCATCTATAACTGAACTGATTAACAAGAATGCCCTGTAATGACAGGACAACTAGAACATGCAGCTAGTGGGAAAAGGGGGGGTCATTAAGGGCTCCCTATTATAATTCTGAGACTTATAAGTATGAATGTTGAACACTGTATTTCTCCTTTGAGGCTATTTTTTGTAGGGGGCAAGTCCCATTGCACCCCGTGAACTTGTATATACTATGAGGTCACCATATCTTAGAAAAAGGGAATATTCTGAGAAACAGTGGTCTCAGACTTAGTTTATGTTAAGTCTAGATTTTCTGTCATTCAGTCTTGCTATTTCAAGACTCACAGTAAGAAGTCTCAGAAATCAAACACCTACCCAAATAATAGCAGATAAGATTGTAGGATAACAGTAATGGTATACTGAAATGGGAAGTGAGGAAATAGAGGAAGAGACGGACAGGAAGTATGATGCATAGATTTAAGTCAGACACTGGAAGATATGGCAGCAAGTGGAGTGCTGAAAAATAATAGATAAGCAACCTATTTTTACAATTACCATTAGAGAGTATATCAGAGACATAGTACATGAGATCCATACATTTCAAGAAGGATGACCACTTTTTCCCCTAAAGTGGGTAAGCAGGAGGTTGCATTGAGTGTCAGTTTAATAATGGAATGCTTACCAAGTACCACATTGATGGTGGTAAAAATCATTGAAGAGAACCACTGTAATATATTGTAACCTGTTCAGAATCTGTGTATGCCATTTGGATTAAGACATACTTGACAACATGTTCCAGAAACTGTAGTTACTTTTCCAGGAGTTTATTTGCAAAGGAATATGAAGTAATGAGTCTGAGGTCTTTCTTTTTTCAGATAGATTTTGAAATTTAAGTGCAAGAGTAATTGTCTCTTCTTCTTCTGGCTCTTGAAGTGGAATTCTAGTGGCAGCAGAGAGGCTGAATGTATGAGTTAACCGAATGAAGATTATGTATGCTCCTAGCTGTAGAAACCTACAGTACTAAATATTATAATAATGTCCCATTTAGCTGGAAGACTTTTTTTACTTGATATACTGAGAAAACTTTAAAGTGAATACTGGGACTATTGTTATGCTTTCCTGAAGGTAAGGATACAGCCATGAATTAAGATGGCTTTGGTGCAGGTAAGAGGTTACTGGTAGTTACAAATTAATTTAACCTCCCTCCACTGCTCCAACTTACTAATACCTACTAACCCTATATCTAACACTAACCTTACACCTTACCATTAAAAAACACCTTTCTGTAACCATGACACTAATCCAGACAGCTTGAACACACACACAACACACACCAACACACACACTACACTACACATGCTCTCACTTAACCTTGCCCTAACTCTGACCCTCCTACGCTTGCACAAACACTTCTACCCCGTATTGCCAAAAAATTCAGAATATCTAAATGTTTCAGTATTATTGTTCCAAACCCAGACTTACCTTACCTGCAAACATTCAATGTTGCATTCATGTGAAATTCCAACATTTCAATGAACAGAATGATCAACAAAAATTTACAGTTATGTATTCCATCAATCAATAGCCAGTTTGATGGAGTGAATCACACACATGCATGTGCGCACACACACACACACACACACACACACACACACACACACACACACGCGCGCGTGTGTGTGTGTGTGTGTGAAAGAATTGATATGACTGTAGGATAGTGAAATTAACTAGAAACAACTGGAAGAAACTGGAATGAGACTGTACCCAGAACTGTGATGAACAGGTGCCAGTCTCTCCTTTATGGACCAGGTCTTCTTGTACTTTTCAGAATAAAGTCTGCAAATACTGCAGTTCAGTTAAAAATGCTTTATAGAGGTAGATGTCAACAACATCCAAATACTGTTGCCAGTAACAGTGCTGATAAACTGAAACAAAGTATAAATTCTGTATACATATCTGAATACTGTTTCCAATAACAACACTAATAAACTGAAATAGTTATCTGTATTCATATTCTTCTAATTCCTTTCCTCCTGAATAATATAATTAATATTCTGCAATGCTGGATATATGACCTGACTTCTGCACTCATACACGAGTATCTGTACTGTCTTCTGAGGACTGCACTGCCATAACTATCTGCATGTCAGCCCAAAAAAGTATTCTTGACTAAAGGCTATGTTCACTGATTGAAAGTGCATTTACTGAAACTGTATGCAAACTGTGAAGCCTGCTTTAATATGGCTGCATTTCTAGACTTATGCAAAGAGAATCCTGTATTTTTGTACATTTAAAAATGATACCTGATCTGACAACTCCTCCTGAAATACCTAAGCACACACTCAGGTACAGTATCTCTTTCTGTAGTTACTTCTGTAATTACTTTATAAATCTATTAAGAAGGATTGTATAATGGTTACTAGAACTAATATAAAATAAGTTGTCTTTATCTGGTAAATAAACATGCAATTTTACTTTTGACCACTAGGTGTCACTTGAGCATTTATGGTCTGTTTGGATTAAATTCTCTTAACTTTATGATTTAATTATAACTGGACAATTCTTTAACATATTATAACTGTCAAACAGGGGCGGCTCGTGGCATCGGGCTGCCGGACTGCAGCCCCCTCAGCTAGACAGCTGAGTATTTATTTAGTTTATTTTATTTTTAATAAAAAAAAATTAAATTTTTTATTCTTGCTGCTGCAATGTTTTGATTGCAGCCCGGAAGCAAAGAAGGCATCATCTGATGCCCAGAAAATCCAGAAGTCTATGCGGTTGAGACAACAAACCGTGAGACATGGAAGAAATAGAATACTCTTTGTGGTGTGCATTAATATTCTTCAGACAGCTTTCTATTTTCTTGGTAAGTAAGAGAGAAGTGAAACAACATACTACAGTATTCTTCAAGCTTAATATTTAAATGTCGTTTTCTCTCTCTTTTTAAAAAAGAGACCAAGAGAGAGAAAGAAGAATATCCTAACTCATTTTAACTGTCTTTCTTAAAAAATTTCACATCTGTTCTGAACATCACATCTGTTTTCTATGAATCTGCTGGCTTTAACTTTTACTATTATGGTATTTTGAAATGGCAATTCCAACTTGCTTCTTCACTGCTGTTATAACTGTAACTGATTAATCAGAAAAAAAAGGTATAATCCATTTAATAAAAGCATCCCTCAGAGGTTCATAGGAAATACTAGGGTATCCCGTCTGTAGACTAGCACAAGTCCAGTCAAAATCAGAGGTCAGAATCAAACCCATGTACCTTATGTCAACTCCCCCATGCCACTGGCAGCCTGTCTGGAGTTCTGGTGAATGAACTCCTGGATTGGCTAGGGAACAAGACAAAACAACAAAAAGCTCTCACACTCCTCCTACCCTAGAGTTTGAGTTTACCAGGCTGCTGTGCTTGTGCATATCATCTCATCTTCCTAATTGGTGAGAGTGATGACAACATCTTGATGTCACTAGGCTAGACCTCAACTGTCTCATAAGAATGATGGCTCCCAGCCCCACACTGCATCTCCCTCCCCCTCATTCCCCAGATCCATCCACAAGTGCAACATCATTGAGATTTTTTCCCAAGTTGTCACTACCTGGAAAAAAAAAGGATCCTATGTGTTGGCACCTGTAAAGAATCATTCCCCATTCATTGGGTTGTGTGTTGTGTGTGTGATGCCCATGTGTGGTGGGGTGTTCAGGCTTGAACCCTGTACCTGCCTGTACTAGTTAGGTGTTAAAGATTTGAGTTCCACCCCACCACCACCCCAAATTAAATAAATTGCAGATTTTGATCTTCATATGTCTGTTCTGATCTGTATCTGTAAATGCTGTGGCTCTTGAAATGCTGCAATGTTTGATGTGATATAGCTACACAGTACCAGCCTGCTCAGCTGCAGGGGGTTTGATTCATCTTCCTGTGTTTGTGTGGGTTTGCTTTTTGTGTCCTCCCATGTTAAAGACATGTCTGCATTATTTTTTCTCCTGGGCCTCTGCTGAAAATTTTTTTTTGTTTGTTTCCTTTTGAGCTGTCCTATGATTAACAAAAAAAAAATACAGGGCATTTGAATTTGAACAGGTTTCTGAATGGTTATTTTATGTTCTATTCATGCAGATTTTGTGGTAGTATTAGGTAGTCACAGACTATTCTTTTTATATTTGAGGTGTGAGTGGGGTTCTCCTCCCTGTGTTTGTGTGGATTGCTCTGGTGCCCTGCCCATTTTTACAAAAGACGTGTCTGCTAAATAACTCGCCTCTGCTGAAATTTGTTTTTGTTTCTGTCCTGTCCGCAATTGAATTGACCGAATTTTTGACTTCATGTTCTTCATCATAGAATATAGTAGCACAACCTTTTTTCTTTCAATTTTCTAAGTTTATAAGATGAATATTTTTATTATTGTTGGCTTTGGGACTGTATTATTCCCCATTATTTCCGCTTCGGTTTTTGTTTAGGTTGATACAGCTGGCAAGAACTGAATTCGGACTGGGAAGAATTATGCATATTTACTGATAATGGTGGACTGTAGATGTTCTCAACTGGGCAGTTTTGCCATTATGGGGTTTATTGTTTTTTTGTTTGCTGAAAAAAAATGTTCAAAACAAATTTAAAAAACAACCTCTAACAAGTGTATTGTATTGTAAGGATAATAATTTTTTAGTACAATGAGGGAGGAAGGTCAAATGTATGTTATGTATGTATGCAAGGGGCCTATGATATGAAAAACAGCCAAAAAATCTATCTTTATCTGCCTGGGGGTAAAATGTATTTCTTTGTTTCAATGTTTCATCAATGAATGATGAATGTGAGTTTCAAGGAAGTTTTAATGCTAAGAAGAATGAATAGATTTTTGCTTCTTATTTTGGTTTGTTGTTCATAAAATTTGTAGTTTTAATTCAGAAGTCACTAAATAATAAGTTTCAGACTTCTCAACTGTCCCCAATTTTGGCTCAAAAATGTTGCTCTTCCCCTAATAATCCCTCCATAAAATAGCAATTTTGGAAGAAAACATGGAGGGTTTACAATTAAGAAATAACTGTAATAATCAAAGTTATAGATTACTTGAAATGCATGTAGATTCTTTTATTTTGTCAGCTGCTCAAGGTAGCAGTACTAATATTAAAGTGTCCCTTCTTTGACAGGTAGCAGCTGTATTGTGTGTCTATTTTATATTTTTGCATCACATTTTTGGTCCATTTTTCATAAAATTGTGTTTTTGGCAAATTAGTGACAAATCACTAAAGACTGAAGTTAGAAAATGACAGACATTTGAGTTTCAGATTTTATACCCTTCAGAAAATTCATACTAATGCAAGACCTATTCTATTATCTTTCTAAGTTTATTAGAGCAATATTTAAAAATTGTCCTTATTGTTGTGCCTTTGTCCCACTTCTGTGTATGGCTTTGTCCAGATTTCTTGCTCTTGAGGTTGAGAGGTATGACAAATGTGTCAGGGCCATCACAGTCATGTAGTGACTCTGGATGTGTCCAAGCAAGGCAAGGAGTAGTTGTATCTATCTTGGATGGGAAGGACACACTGCATAAGTACTACAGTGGCTTTTCATCTGTCCTTGATTTTGCAGAATGGTCTGGTTTCTGTCATATTTTTGTACTGTTGATTTATGCTTATTACTCAGATTTATGCTTATTACTCAAAGTGCCTGTTGCTCTGTGTTTAAGTAGCAATGCTTTAATGACCATAAGGTAAGCTTGTCTGACATTTCTGTTGTTGCCATGCAGAGAATACTTGACTAGATAATGTATAAGCCTTGGGTATTAAAGGACAGGATTCCATTATTTTAAAAAGCTCATTACACTTGTTGGAGACTTCCAGTCATCTCTACAGACTTTAAACTAAACAGAATGCCAATCATGTGTGGTCCATAACAGAATGCCAATCATGTGTGGTCCATAACCTGTACAGTAATCCTTTAAGCAATGTATCTTGAGCTTGTTTCTTGTTTGCTTTTCATTTTACTTTTATCATGTTTTCCCCATGAAACAAGTTGTCAGGCAGCAGGTCTTTTTGGATAAGAAACATTTTTACAAGTGGGGCATCACATAGATTTCTACTTTCAGCATGTTGCTTGGTACTTTAATAAACCTGAATATATTATAATTAGAACTGCAGTGCAAGGGAGAAGTGGTTTGAGTTGAGTGCTTCTGGTTTCTTATACTTGATTTTGACTGGCATTCCAGTAATGTATTTAAAAAGTAATTTATTTTTTCATGCCTCACAACCTTTTGTTTCCATCTAGATATTAAGTAAGCTGTCATGCAGCCAATGCATTGAAATATTTTTATTCTTCTACACTTATTTTTGTCTTGATTGGACTTTCATAATGATGGTTTGCCACCCAGGGCAGCATATTTAATTAAAGTTATTTTTTTGTGGTTTTGTGCATAGCTCCTCCCCTTTATGGTTGACCACACCTCCTTTGACCCCACCCATTCAGCGTCTCCTGCAGCCCCCCTGTGATTTGAAGTCACCAGCCGCCACTGCTGTCAAACTCTCTTTTTATACCTATAATACATGTATCCTGAAGCATAACTGTCATATGCTGTGTTAATTTGTGTCTGTAAATCTTCAGCTAGATTTGTTACTAATAATTCTATTTGCCTTTTTAATTTCTATGTGCTGTAATAGATGTAAATATCTATATGGTATAATAGTAGAAGTACCTTTACTAAAACCCATGCTTTCTGCATTTCAGTTCTATACCTTTGCATACCCTGTCACCATTTTTTAACTTTCTGTCTAATGTACAATAATTATGTAATTAATAAATTAAGCCTGATTTGTTATGCCTTCAGTATATTAAATAACTAATCCTACATATTCTTTAGATAAATTATCTTAATAAGCCTGTTACAAATAATTCTGTCACTTTACCCTTAAAACTAATGACTGAATAATGTGAAAACTATCTAGTAATCTTGTTAGACATGTATAACTGAGTTGTTGTTTGCCTTTTCCTGGTTAGGGGTCGCCACAGTGGAACTCCAGTTTGCTAATGATTGGCAGTGGATTTCTACAGTGCTGAGTTGCCAGCCCACCATCCAACCTTCAAAGAAGGCACACCCATTCACATACGCACCTGCCTGCATGTCTTTAACATCACTTGACTGCAGGGAGAACATGCAGACTCCACACAGAAGGTGCTCCAGCCAAGAATTGAACAGGTGAACCTCTTGCTGTGAGGCAACAATGCTAACCACTGCACCACCACAGCTTAATGAGATCAGAAAGGTACCTTCTTTAAATGCCCACCAAACTCTGAAAATACAGGTAGCAGAATAATGGCAGAATGTGCAGCATTATACAAGCGTAACACAGTAACAGACACATTTATTCACAGAAATCATTTAGTAATTATGGAACAATCCTTACAGTATGATATATACATCCACATCCCACCCCCAACCCCCAGTAAGGAAACCTCTGTAAAAAAAACTTCTCCAAAGCCAACTTCATGCTACTGAAGTCAGAAGTGACAAACTTCATGACACCCATGCAGATGGGACCTGAAAGTTCGACTGCTGAATCCTACACTAAGGCACTGTATGAGCACATCCACTCATGCATGAATTGTGCCATCCCAAATAGAACCTAGATGCTCTCCTCCAAAAAAAGGAAGCCAATCTGGTGGTCCCCTGCCATAAACAAACTATACAACAGAAGAAAGAAACGGTTGCAGAAAAGAGGAAATCCCAGGATGCAAAAAACTCCCTTACCAGCCTCAGTAAGAAGCTGAGATCCCTCATAAAATCCTCCAAAGCTAGTTACGAAATTAAAATTGCCAAAGATTCCAAAGACAACCACAAGGCATTCTATAGTTATGTCAAGAATCTAAATGGCAATGCTCAGATATGCTCTGAGCTACAACAGAATGGCATTAAATATACTGATCCCAAGGATATTGCCAATATCCTGGCAGACTGATTTAGTACCAACGTCACCCCTCTTTCACCCCCTAAAGGGCCCATCTCAATAGCAAAAGATTGCCAAATCATGGCCACACATGTAGAAACTGCACTCTCGAAAGCTAAGAATACAGCATCTGTGGGACCAGATAACATCCTGGGCTGTGTACTACATGAACTACAAAATGAACTGGCACCTCACCTAAGTGTCATGTTTAATCATAGCCTCACCTCAAGCTTCATGCCCACTGAGTGGCACACAGCTACAGTTATCCCACTCCACAAGGGGGGATCCACCTTGGATCCTGGGAACTACCATACCATCAGTCTGACGAGCCTGATCTGCAAGGGCATGGAGCGCATTATCATGCAACTTATAAACAAAGACATTGGCAACCTTCAAACACTGGACCCCACCCAGTTTGGGTTTGTGAAGGGCCGATCTTGTCTCCTGAACCTGATTGACTTCTTCTAATCAGTCTCCAGAGCTGTCGACGAGGGTAAAGCAGTCCACACAGCCTATCTGCACCTCGCCAAGGCCTTCGACACCATCACCCAATCTGGAATCATAGATAAACTTACTAAGCTGGGCATAAATCCCTACATCACTCGATGGGTTGCCAACTGGTTTACTGAAAGAACCCAGACTGTAAAAGTAGCTGATTCCAAATCCATCTCCAGACAAGTGACAAGTGGAGTACCTCAGGGTTCAGTCCTGGGGCCACTCTTGTTTGGCATCTACTTCTTTGAAATACAGGCCAACACTAAGGGACTCTGGCTAACAAAGTTCACAGATGACTGCAAACTGGGAGCTATTACTGAATCCCCAAATGATGTGGATATTCTACAAAAGGGCCTTACAGAAACAAATGTGTGGTGCCAGAGCCATGGGCTCAAGCTTAATGCCAAGAAATATATAGTTATCCCCTTTGGAAAAAAACATGTACCCATGAATTACCACATAGGTGGCAGTACACTAAAGGCTGAAAGTGTGATGAGAGACTTAGGGACACAGGTGGACAGTGGTCTCATCTTCTATAACCACATTGCCACAACAGTCAAGAAATCCTTCTATGTGGCACACCTCATCAATAAGGGCTTTTCACCCAGAAAAAAGGAGGTCATTGTCCTACTGTACTCATCCCTCATTAGACCCATTATAGAGTACAATGCCCCATTTGATATGTACCTCACAAGACATCTGCAACAGCTGGAAAGGCTGCAGAAATACCTCACTAAAAGAATCACAGGCCTAAAGCAGATGCCTTATGCTGATCATCTAAAAAACTCCAGCTATACTCTGTGGCATATTGTTTACTCAGAGGCTATCTCTGCTTAACATACAAGGCCATGTCAAACCCTGAGCTGTTGGCCATGCTCCTCTAAAAGAAATCCCAATCACTCAGAGCCATATGCTCCATGGATCTAACCATTGTCATCACAATGAACAAAACATGCTGGAGGGATAGGTTCCTGACCCAGAGACTCCCCATACTCTGGAATAGACTGCCCATACATTTCAAGCAGAGCGCCTCCTTGGCCCTCTTCAAAAGGAACCTTGACGACTGGATGGGAGATAGGAAATTCTCCCCAGGGATCACGTCAGTCACCCTGCTAGACAGGGGTCCAGGGAAGTAAATATTGTGGGAAGAAATATCCAGGGAATTGTTATGGCTACGATTGTATAGGCCCTAGGGCCTGTAGCCTAGTATCACCCTATGAAAACTATGAACCTATTAATTTTTAGATTGTACATCCTTCAGGAAAGTAATGGTATGCAAACAGTACAAGTCAATATCAAATGAAAGGGGTTGGGAGGGTGGCTTAATGGCTAAGGTGTTTGCCTTATAAACACAAGGTGCAGGGTTTGAGTGTCACAAGGGATCATTGGCTAGGCTTAAAATGGCTCGCAAGGGCAGTTAGCTTAGTACTAAACTATGAACCTATAAAATATAATAAAGCATGCTCCTCAAATGTGATGTATTTTGACATCATTGCAAACTATGACACAATAGGACAGTACTACAAATAGGGTTGAAATGACAATTTTAAAGATCGTGTGAAAGAACAATGAAAAGGTAGCATGATTACACAAAATTAATGTTTTAAACTATGGCAACTTGAATTCATTGAAAACAAAATGCTAAGTAACGCAGACTGGAAAAAGAAAGTCAAAAAAGTATATGCATGAAGAATTACAGCAAATGACTGTGTGAGAAATTAACAATGAAAGGCGATGGATACTGTGATATGTAGATACAGAAAGTATGCAAATAGTTATCCTCCACTGCAGGCAGCCTGAAAGACCACATTCAAGGCTGCTTTTTGCAGTTCTGGAGACTTCATTAAACTCACTATATCGATGCAGTTTAGAGGAGGCTCACAAAATTATTGTTTTGTTTTAGATGCAATATAAAGACAGGCTGCGTGAACTTAATGCACAGTCTTCAAGAAAGAATGAAGAGATACTGCAGAGTTCATGAAGAGAAACCAAAGAGGCCAAGTGACTACTGTTTTCAAAAACAGGGATAAATCAGAACAAGTGTACATGGTTTGAAAATACATGTTGGGAAGCTTTGAGATGTGTTACTTTTGAAAAGTGACTGCATTTAGACTGGAAGAAAATATACTCTCTTAAATATTATATAAAGACACACACACACACATATATATATATATATATATATATATATATATATATATATATATATATATACAAACTGCAATAATACATGCTTATTATACTCAAAGAGATTTATATATGAGAACAAAAGGGCACAGATATGAGGAGGTGTTATGTCTATAGAATGGTAACAGACTTCAGGAACGTGCAGTCATGCCACAAACTATGACTGAATTTAAGACTGCATGGGGTTGACTAAGCAATACTTATAAGGTAAAGGAAACTGTTAAGTATGCAATAATCAGCAGTTTTTTTTTCCAAAAATAAACCTGCTAGGTGGGCAATGAAGTCTGTATCTGCTGTCATATTTAGGACATAGTTAGCATTATAAGTGGATTTAGCCTTTTGAATTTCACACATCAGATGTACTGATTTGGAATGCACAGTAAATAATTACCTTCATTACTAAAATATATTAAACAGCAGTTCTGTTCAAGGATATTCTGGCAAGGTGATGCAGAGATATAAATGCTTCTGCTAAACAGCTGAAAGAGTATAGAGAGAAAGAATGTTTCAGTCAGTAAGCAGAGTGTCTTACGTCATATTATACTAGCTAAATTGAGTGCTACTTTCAGTTAAGTGCAATTAAAATTAAAACTGGTTCTGCCGCATATGAAAGTGTTGCTTTGTTTTGCCAGGATTCTTCAACTGAGAGCAGTAAAATGATCAGATAAGGAGCTGGATAACAAAATTGCACTACAGAGAAAATAAAAACAAATACCATTAATTCTACATACATACAAATACCAATAAATGAATACCTGTTTCTATGGTATGAAGGCAGCAATGCTGGTTCACACATAGGAGTGCATGCCTACACACACACACACACACACACACACACACACACACACACACACACACACACACACACACACACACACACACACACACACACACACACACACAAGCACTGACTAAGCAAAGACTTCTTTGAGGCAACATATATTCCAGGCTGATTTCTGAAATATATCCTTAAGTGACACCATCCAGGGGGACATGGCCATCACTGAAACAAAAACAGCCAGCAGCACAAAAAACTCAAGAAATGCAGTGCAGTTCTTTAACTCTGAAGATTCACTCACTGCTGAACAGACTTGAAATTCAATTATTTGTTTAAGCTCAAATAAAAAAGTAGTCATCAATCTGTTTTGCTGTCAGCAGTTATCACCTCCCTTGGTTCAGTGGCGCTCACCCCCCTTCTTAGATGGTCATGCCCGACGGTTGCAGGACTTCCTTCATGCTCTCCATACACCTCTTGGCTGGTCATGCTCATCTCTTCTTTACGTTTTCCTGCCCCTCCAAAACCGCTTTAGCATTTCATCTTCCATTTTACTGCACATGTGATTAAACCACTGTAATCTGTTCTTGACATTCTCTGCAATTTGGGCTGCATCGGCTTCAGCTCTGAGGTCCTCATTGCTCAGACTCTCCCACAGTATTCATTCTACTACCCATCTAAGGCACTTCATCTTCATCACCTCAAGCTTCCTCATCTGCTCTGTCCTCACTGCCCAGGTCTCTGTGCCATACAGAAGCACTGCCCATACCACTGTTTTGTTCACCTTACCTTTCAACTTCTTTGAAATTCTTCTTTCACACACTGTTTCTGACACTGTGTCAGTTGGCTGTAGTTTCTGCACGTGTGGTGCTATACTGAAGTCTAGTCATGTTCTGTTGGTACTGCACAGGCATCATAATCCAGTGGATACCCGCAACAGAATATCAACATGTTCAAGGGGTCACTACATCTTGACACTATATGTAGCTGTATATATTAATATCAGCCACGGTGCCTGCATTTACCAAACCAATGGCCCTGTAACTGGGGGGCAGGTGGGGCCTTTATTGTTAGATGAATACAATCCATAGCCATGAGTACCTCAGGTATGTAGCTGATATTGTACAAGGAACATATGGTGTTGGCTCGCTCCTGTAATGTGCTAGGAAACTATATATGCTTCACAGGCAGAAACGTTATGCTGCTGCATTTCCAATCATCTCTACTGGTATGGGAAGGCAGCATATTCCAAAAGAGCTTCTATGTGGGTGTCATATGTCAGGCAACACCCATATTATGCCCAAACCAACTCTAAAGTGCTAAATTATCTCTTGAGCAGTGAAACATGCCATGTCAACCAGCAACGGTGGTTTTACATGGTAATGTTTTCTTGGTTCCACCTTGTCTATGCCAGCAGGAAGTGACAATACTGGTTGCTAAAGTATACTGCTGCACGACTGATGATGGTAATCCTAGCATTTCTTGTTGCATTCAACTCTGATATTTTGGTGAGCTTTGCCCTTTTATACACAGATACACATTGGTATACAAAGTCCCCCCCCCAAAATAAGCCACCAGTTACAGCTATCTTTACTGCACATGCACTTTCATATCATAAGTACCTCATTTCTCTTACCAGCTTCAGTTTTGTATCATCTTGTGACTATTTGTATATACCTTCTGCAATGCACTTGTGTTCCCTGTACTGGAGTGTAAGACAGGACTATAAATTACCACTAGGCTCTCTGTCATTGATTTCCCTTCCAGTGTGCACTGTACACTGTGCAACTTGTGTAAGAATTGTGGCCTGTGTTTCCAGTACCTCTTCTAATTACTGAGGTGACTTTTCTTCTGGAACTTAACACAGCACTTATGTTAGACTTACTGTCCTGATACTTGCAGTGTCCCTTTGTGGGCTGGAAATGTTATTGTCTGTTAGTAAATGTAAGAAAAACTACCACCTTCAGTGGATTTATTGTAGAACATTCATAGCAGTTAATCAGACTAAGATAGATACTGTAAGTAGATGTTTTTGGAATTGCCACTGGTCTCTTCAGAATTGCAGATCAGATTTTTGCAATAATACCAATAATCTCACAAAATTAAATGGATCGTTGCATTTTTTACATTTTAAACTGTACTACATGATTACTATTCTCAAACAGTGAACCGAATTTGTTGGAAAATAACTTCTCTAAAAGTTGTTCCCTCCTTAGATAAGACACCACAAACCATTTCCTTCCATACTTGTTTACACATTTATAATAGCATTTGCAGTCATATTTTACTTTCCTAATAAGGTCTCTCTCAAGTATACCATCAGGATCTTAAACTGCGTTTGTAATTTTGATTGAATCTCATTGTTTCACAAAGTTAGTATTGCTTGTTGAGTATTATGAGGGAGTGTTATGTTTTCCTGTTTTATAATGTTTCTTTTGTAGTCTTACCCCACAGAATGATTTACTATCCTTCCCATTATCTGCTTGAGCTGGAAATCATGAAATATAACACAGCTTATCTAGATTTAGTTCTCTGTTGACTAGACTGTGTAGTGCTAACTGCTTATACAGAGAATTTATTGATGAAATTGTGAATTTATTGAGGTGTGTCCTTGAAGGTAAAGAGGATTGGTACATGCAGTGAAGCAGTAAATAAAGTGCTATATTCTATTTTATTCAACAAATACTGTTTAAAATTATAGGTTTGTAATAGTTGATGATCATTTAGACTCTAAAATTGGGTGCTAACTTTGCCCTGTACTATTTATTGTATGTTTATTGCTCACTGATAAATCTACTCTGCAAGTACAAAATTTGTTTGTGCTAATTGTTTCTTGGCTATTCTTTTTCTGGATGGTATTGCTTGCCTTTATGATCCAGGTCATGGATGAAAAAGGGTCCTCAGTCCACGTCACTTACCTGGTTAATAAATGCAAAATAAATACACAGTTCAGTAATACTATTTTACTGAGTTCTAGCATGTAAAAAATAGGACTTCCCCCTCTACAAGTCCCATGATTCCACCTGGAATGGATTTTCACTAAATCAGGTTTAATTCAGTTTAATTTCTCCAATTCTTTTGTATTTCTAATACCAGGACAGGAATGGACCCCATTCCTAAGTCAAAGTATGAATACATTTCATGAAATTAGTATTGTTTCAATATATGATATTAGCCAAAGTGTTTTCACAGCTCCCACAATGTGCCCAGAACTGACTCCTTCTGCAGTTCATACAGAGTTACATGTATCAGTAGCATATCTAAATACAGCTGTAAATCCATTTTTATGAGACCCATTGCTTCTACTACTATTGGAACTGTCTGGGTGTCCTTCTTCCACATTACCCTTGTTTCAAGCAGCAAATCCTGGTATTTTATGACATTGTGTCCCTCTGTACATAATACACTGTAGTCACTGGGTATCAATGGTAGTTTCATCTTCTTTTCATGAACTACTATATCTGTTTTTCTCACATCTATTTTTTGAACTGTTGGCAATAGGCAATCCATGTGATACAAACTTCATCATTCTCTATAATGCTTTGAGGGTCATGTTTCCAATGTTTCTCACCTACTTCAGTACTGTAATGTTTGCATAATCCCTAATGTAAGTCTTGCTGCATTATTATACCTTTCAGTATACAGGCCCTCAGCCATTAGTGCACCATTCCCAGCAACAAGATGTGCAACTGTTTTCAAGTTGGTTTTACAAAACCTGCATTTGTCTGTTTATCCCATGTATTCCATGGAGTTTGTAAATCAATGTCTACTATCCTGGACCACTAATATTAACCTTTCATTTTTTGGTTTAAATTCACCTCTCAATAATTCCTGCATCAGATCCTGATCAACATCAGGTTGTTATGGGAGTTTTCCATACTTGCAACTATATTTATGCCTTTTCCACATTTCTTGCCTTCTCATCTGATCCTTCATCTTATATTATTTCTTTTTTTTTGTCACATTCAGTTGCTGCCTGATTTTTATATACTTCTAGTTTGATTTTGATTCCCACTTGACACAGATATGCTCTGCTAAACTAAGCAGGGAAGTCATCTTATACTTGTTCTCATGTTTTAAAACTTTCACTATGTTTGGATCTTGTGAGGTCAGTAGATATGTATGCAGTCCTATGATTGCAGATCTATACATGTAATCAATTTTGAGGAGGCCTATACCTCCTTCAGAACAGGGAATATATCATTATGGTATACACTAATTTTTATAAATAATTCAATGTGTGAAGCATTTTTCTTGTTTTCCTGTCCATCTGATCCACTACCATTTGGGGCCAGTCAATCATCTGAAAACTATAAGTTAGAACAGGAATGCAAATTGGTTTATACCTTGGACTTTTTTTCCTAGCTGTCAGGGCTGTTTTCAGTATTAATTT
Source organism: Protopterus annectens (assembly GCF_019279795.1). Classification (NCBI taxonomy): domain Eukaryota; kingdom Metazoa; phylum Chordata; order Ceratodontiformes; family Protopteridae; genus Protopterus; species Protopterus annectens. The sequence goes on from NC_056739.1 coordinate 1,151,158,671, forward strand.
TAGTCTTCTAAATTATTCCTTACTGAGTTTTGTTCATGTTTGTTCATGTTCTGTTGTCAATCCTTCATAAATTTACAAATATTTATACACTGTCTCCTGCTCAAGTTCCTTTATATCATATTCCTGTCCCAACCTGATATTTTGTTGGTGCTGCAGCTTTCCTGCTTTAAAGGTTGCTTTTGCACATTTATAAAGACCAAATCACATTCTTATATCATCTGAGAAAGTTTTGACCACTTGCAGTTGTGCTTTCAGTTCCTCATTTGATGAATTACACAGTTTTAAGTCATCCACAAAAAGAAGCTGAGAGGTCTTTATACTTTGTTGTTTTCTGGGAGCCAAATTGTAACCATGACCTAATCTGTTAAGTAGACAGCTTAATGGGTTAAGGGGAAGACAAAAGAGAAGTGGTGACAAAGAGTCATCCTGGAATATCCCCCTTTGAATTTTTATTACTGTGATAATAATTTTTCCTTTATCATGGCTTAACTGCACAGTGGTTTGCCACTGTTTCATGGTCACTGTAATGTAACTGATCAATGTAGGGTGTATCATATACATCTGTAAGTACTTCTTTATACATGGATGTGGGATGCTGTCAAATGATTTTTTGTAGCCTATCCATGCCATACTTGGATTCTTCCCTTTTTTACAATGCTCCGTTATGATTTTATTTAACAACAAATGACCCGTTGTTCTATATGATTTTCTTTTGTTACCCTTTTGTTCTATTGCCATGATTGAGGTTTCTTCTAAATAACTATAAACTCTGTCAGCATCAATTCCAGTGAATAGTTTATACATTGTTGGAATGCTAGTTCTTCGTCTATAGTTTTTAGGGTAGCTTGCAGGTTCACTCTTTCCTGTTGTTAACCAGGTTGGTGTCTGTTTGGGGTGTGCATATAAGTAGCTCTTGTTCAGGGCTAAATCTTTCTGTAAGGACTTTAATATTTTTAGCCAGAAGTTAGGTTCTGCATCTGGGCCTGGGGTTTTCCCCTTAGGAGCTTTTCTTAATTTTGTTTCAGTTTCTCTGGCCATTATTTCATCACATTTCATAACCTGTACATTTGAACTTATTACTGTTTCTTTCTCGTCTTCTATCCATTCAGCATCTTCATAGGTATTTCTCCAAAATCTGCCTATTTCTTCTTTTTTTTGGTGGTATTTCTATTTCTTTTGCCTTGTTTCCCAATTCTCTATAAAACTTTTTGTGTAATCAATGATTTGCTTATTTTGTACTTTATTTTATCTGCATATCTTCTATGTTTTCATGCCTGTGCTGATAGCTTTAGTTTATTATTTGCAACAGTGTACAATATATCCTGATATGTTCGGATACTGCACATTGCTTTCATCACATCTATCTTTCTAAGTATTTCTGTTGATCTGTTCCCTCCTCTATACGTTTCTAACAGTGACACTTCTTACTTTATAGTTTTCTCTGTTCGATACTTCCATGATAACATTTGATTTCTCCCCTTCCTTTCCCTTATTGCTCAGTGTTTTTGTGGTAAGACTTTATCTGTTATATTTCCTTGCTTCGCTTGAAAGAAAGTTACTGTTTGTCGTTTTTGCATTTAAGTTACCTGTAACACATTGCACTTGTTACCTGGCACTTGCTCACTAAAGCAATTATAAGTCAGCACTAAAAATTAAAAGCACTACACCCTCGCTCCCCACTGGCCCTTGTTTTCAATTTTAAAGGAATTCCCAATATTATTCTAGCATGTCCAAAGGTCAGTTGTCAATCTCCTCTCCAGTCCAGCTGGTGAATATGGGAATCTTGAGGCAATGTTACAACTGCCTCATGTACACAGACAACCCTCTCCTCCTCCCAACAAATTCCAACACATGTGAGAGATGCAACCATATAGCCAAACTGGAGGCTAAGCTCTCTCAACTCAGTACTGGCATAACCAGTCAGGAGGAGAAGGAAACCACACTCACTACAATTCCAGTCTCACATAGACCTACCATGACAGCAAACCAAACACATAATCACACAAAAACATACTCGGAGGCTCTAAATAAAGATCTGCCTAAGCAGCAGAGACCTCCAAAGCAGACACCCAAGCAACCGCTACCCCAAAACAAAACACATGCAACACATATCTCACAAAGCCAGTGTGCCGAACAGTCACAGCCCTTAAGGCTAAACAACACACCTGATACACTTGTAATAGGTGACTCTATCGTCAGGCACACTGACATCCCGCTCACCAGGCTGAACAAGGAGAAGGTCACGGTGAGCAGCCTGTCTGGTGCTAGGATCCGCCACATAACACAAGCACTCAGGTCACTCCAAGGCAAGTACAATATGACTCAGTCATTGTCCATGCTGGTGTGAATGACCTGAGACGTACCTCCCTGGACTACATGAAAAGAGACATAGAGGAGCTCTCTGAGCATGCAGCCCAGGCTGGTATGACCCTGACCTTGAGTAGCATCTTACCCTCACCAAGAATGATGCCACAATATGAAGACAAGATGATCAATTTCAACAATTGGCTTAAGTACTGGTGTCATTCAAAGGGGATCCAATGCCTGTCAGCTTGGGATGATATGCACGACAAGCCACGATGCTTTGCTAGGGACGGCTTGCACCTGTCACCCCTGGGCTTTGGGATATTGGCAAAGGCTCTTGCTACCCCCATAGTGCCTTTTTTAGGCAAGGCTCAAAAGACAAACCCACCTCCATAGGTATCACAAGGGATAAGAAACTAAGAGTAATGCTACTCAATGCCAGAAGTCTAAACCTCAAGATGCACTTTTCGAAACCCTCCTTAGCATGGAGAACATCGATATCTCTGCAGTAACAGAAACCTGGTTCAGGGCTCCTGAGAGCACCCCAGCACTACCAGGTTATACCTCATACCATGCTTTTCGGCCCCAAAACTTGGTCCAAACCACAAAAGGAGGGGGAGTATCGATATTCATCAAAGATACCCACACCTCCAGGTTGGTGGCAAAGCACGAAGCATCAGAGACTATCCATGTGCAACTAACAGTGGGTAAAACTGCCTTCCAGTTTATAGCCTGCTACAGACCACCCTCCCAAACCCAGGAACCCCACTCGGCCTTCCTGAGAACACTGGAAAATATGAAGGTCACTCCGAACACCATTATATTGGGCGACTTCAACTACCCAAACATAGATTGGGAGCATTACTCTAGCTCTAACACCCTTGCCCAAAGGTTCCTAGAATTCATAAACTCAAATGCTATGGAACAACTTGTTACCACTCCCACAAGAGGGAAAACATACTGGACCTGATCATCACCAACATGGGGACTCTATGCTCCAGACCAGAAGTGTATCCCTCACTGGTAAGATCAGACCATAAACTGATCTCACTGGATATTCACATCCTGACCCCACCCGCTGCCCAGAAAACCACAGTGAAAAACTTCTCTAAAGCAAATTTCACACTCCTCAAAACCGAGGTGGAATCCTTCAAAGCCCCTGGGCCTGTGGAAAATACGGCCCAGACCGCAGAATCCTTTATAAATGCATTCTATGAACACCTTCAGGAATGCATGGATCATGCAATCCCAAATAAAACCAAGACCCAATCCTCCAAAGGCAGACGACCTGTCTGGTGGACCCCAGCCATAAACAAACTATACAATAGAAGGAGGAAGCTACTACATGATAGAGCAAAATCCCAAAAAGGAAGGCATCTCTGATCAGTATTAGCAAAAAACTAAGGGCACTCATAAAATCGTCAAAGGCCAGCTTCGAGAGAAAAATTGCACAGGACACTAAGGATAATCACAAGGCTTTCTTTAGTTATGTTAGGAACCTGGGTGGGAATTCCCAGATATGCTCAGAATTAGTCCAAAATGACAAAAATACACTGATGCCACAGACATTGCCCACATCCTAGCTGACAGGTTTAGCGCAAACTTCCCCCACCAAAAGGGCAAATATCTATCCCAGCAGAGTGCTGCCCCTGACATCTCAGATGCTCAGGTGGGAGCCGCCCTCCAAAGCAAAAAACACAGCATCAATGGGACCAGATGGTGTCCCAGGCTGCGTCCTACATGAACTCCAAGAAGAGCTAAACCCAAACATAAAACTACTGTTCAGTCTCAGCCTTACTACAGGATATGTACCCAAAGAGTGGCATACAGCAACAGTGGTCCCTCTCCACAAAGCTGGTGCCTCAACGGACCCTGGAAACTATCACCCCATAAGCCTGACTAGCTTGGTCTGCAAAGCTATGGAAAGGATCATCATGGACCTCATAAATAAAGATATTGGGGACCTACAGACACTGGATCCTACCCAGTTCGGCTTTGTTAAGGGCAGATCCTGCCTCTTAAACTTGGTTGACTTCTTTGAAACAGTCACCAAGGCCATTGACGAAGGGAAGGTGGTCCACACAGCCTATCTGGACCTCGCAAAAGCCTTCGATACAATACCCCACTCGGGCATTATAGATAAGCTCACCAGCTTAAATATAAACCCCTATGTCACTAGATGGGTTGCAAACTGGCTCAAGGACAGAACCCACATGGTTAGAATTGCTGGAGCCATGTCAGACTCCATACCAGTTACAAGTGGCGTCCCACAAGGCTCAGTCCTGGGACCTCTCTTGTTTGGTATATATTTCTCGGAGGTACAGGCCAACATGGAAGGACTGTGGCTGACCAAGTTCGCAGATGACTGCAAACTGGGTGCCATAATCGACTCTCCAGCCGACACAAGCATCCTCCAAAAGGGCCTCATAGAAACAGACAACTGGTGCCAGAGCCATGGCCTCAAGCTAAACGCCAAAAAGTGTATAGCCATCCCCTTTGGCAAAAACAAAGTGCCCACAAATTACCACATAGGTGGTAATCCATTAAGTACAGAAGAAGTAATTAGGGACCTGGGGACCCAAGTTGATAGCAATCTCTCATTTGACAACCACGTGGCCAAAGTGGTTAGAAAAAATTTTATATAGCCACCTAATCATGAAGGGATTCACATCTAGATTAGGGGAGGTCATCGTGCCTCTTTACTCATCCCTCATCAGGCCCATAATCGAGTACAATGCCCCTTTTGGGATGTACCTTACCAAACACCTGCAGCAACTGGAAAGACCCCAAAAGTACCTCACCAAGAGGATCAAAGGGCTCAAACAGATGCCATATGCTGCCCGGTTAAAGAAACTCCAGCTCTACTCAGTGGCATACCGCCTGCTCAGAGGTGACCTGTGCCTGACGTATAAGGCCATGTCCAACCGGAATTAAGGGACATGCTGCACCTCAAAAAATCCAAATCCCATTGAGCTACACACTCGAGAGACTTGAACCTCAGCACTGAAATAAATAGGACATGCTGGAGGGACAGATTCATAACCCAGAGGCTCCCTTCACTCTGGAATAAAATCCCAGTCCAGGTTAGGCAGAGTCCCTCATTGACTCTCTTCAAGAGGAATCTTGATGAGTGGATGGGAGATTGTAGGTTTACCCCGGGTATCACTTCTGTGTCACTGTTAGACAGAGGCACAGTATACTAACCTCGAAAAAGGGCATAGCAAAATAAATTTAAAATGGGTGGCGAAAGCCAAACATACTCTGGCTAGGCTTATAAATGCCCTAGGGCAGATAGCCTAGTATGAACCTATGAACCTATTAATTTAGCTGCACAGTAATATATCCTGTTATATCACATGAATTTGTGTTAATGAGTTTGATTACTGTGTTCACTATCAGACTTCTAACATTTTGGGTCTTACTGACTTGCTGTAATCTATTTCTTTCACTGATTTTAATATGTCTATCCATCTCTCTTAAATGAAGCAACTCTTCCCTTAGATCATTTTTTTTCTAAGCTAAGGGCACATTCTTTGTTCTCATTTTCCTGCAGGCATTCTATAGAAAGTTCCACAACACTGACTGCTTCAGATATGCAACTGTTTCCTGCTCATTCCCTTCCTGTGCAAATCCAACTAAACTTGTGTACTTGTTTCCTACAGAAGGCTCCAGAGTGTCATCATGTGACAACTGATCAGATGATTCCCGTTCCACCTGTTTCTCCTTAATTTGAGGACTCATTGTTCCAGCATGCTGTGACGTTAATATAGGTGGATTTTCAAAACTAAATCCTTCATTCACAGGTAATCCACAACTTCACTTTCTATTTCTTTAACTTCCCCATTACTAACATTCTGTTCTACATTCCCCCATTTGTGATCTTATTTTTCTGTATTGTGAATTTTTCCAAATCTGGGTGCCTTTGCCTGTATTTCTCCTCAAATATCTTTGGAGCTTCTTTTTTATATTGATCAGTTTTGTTTTTTCTTTTCTATAAATATTGTGCCATATCAGATCTCTCTTTCTTCCCCATGTCCATGTTTCTTATACCTTTCAAAAATCTCTAGGTTTTTTTTTATATATTTTTGCTCTTCTTCAGTTGCCTCTTTTTCCAAACGGCCTAAAGTTTCTTGGGCTATATAATGTTTTTCATGGATCTGTCGTATTAATGAACATAAACTTGCATTTGAAGCTTTTAACAGTTTTGTATTTGTAATTATTTTTCTTTCCTCTAATTTCTCTCTTAATCTTTTTTGAATATATTCTGTCTGGAAATTCTGGGATTCGTGCATAATAATAACAATACATAATTTCAATAGTCCATTCTGTCATCTTAATGGATCTTTCTGGCCTCTCAGTTTTTTTTATGTTTTTTGTGGACTACTATTTCCTTCTACAATGGGGGGGGGGGGGTCCTCCCCCTGAGCCTGGCCTAACCACATTGTAGGAATGTTTCTGTGCCTTGAGGATTGTACACTGTCATTTTTTTGCCAGACCTAGCACCAGGAAAGTGCCTACCAGGATCCGGCACTTTTTTTTATCCTGGGATTTGTGTACCCAGCTGTCTTTTTAAAATGTTTAAGATATTTCTGTCCATGTTATATGCTATATAAAATGCAGTCTATATACTAGTGTCATCTTGGTGAGATTTTGTAAAAACAGGGCCCACCTCATGAAATCTTCACCAAGACCTGGGGATAAATTAATTCCTAACAAAATTACTCTCCTTTGCTTGGTGATTTAATCATCTCTCTATTTGGACCATTCAGGCTCAATGTTTAGTTTTGGATGATATGAAAGATGATGATATGTTTCAGTAATGCAATTAAATTAAAAAAATGCATAGTAGACAATACACACACACACACACACACACACACACATACGATCACATTCATAAACAAATACAAATACACACATATTTATATACATGGATGGTAAGAAAGATAAAGAAAGAAAAGGAAGCAAGATACATCTTAACAATTTCTTAAAAATAAGGGTGGACTAAAACATTAACTGTGCCTAAATGAAAAAGACAAAGGAATAACATTCACATTTTAAAGGTTTATAGATTCATAGGTAGTTACTAGGCATGCAGTGCAGGATACCACTATGGAGCCTAGCCTACTTGCCCCAAAGCACTATCTGGTTAAGTGATCTGCTCAGTATCACACAGAAGGCAAATGAAGTTGGAAAGTTTCAAACCCTTTACACTCGGCATATGAAGCAGCTCATTATAAAGGCAGATCTTTAGTCCTCTGTGATAACCATGAGAACAGATTCAGAAATAGAAATGTATGTGCCTTTGTGACACAGAAGAAATTCCTTCCATGTGTGAAACAACTGAGCAGAAAACTTTTCTGCCATGAGATAACTACAGGAGAAGTAGTCGTTATAGATAACAGAAGTAAGGCATTCATAAGGGCAGGGCACAAAACAGAAAGAAATGGTCACCTGTGTTTATTTAGGTTCTTGATAAATATACGGCCCATCAGAATTATTTATAGGGGAGTCCGCGCATAACACCTGTACAGTATATCATAAAAACATTCTGTCCAAAGAAATCTTAAGACAAAAATAATTTTCTATGACAATACTTTTAATAAAATCTATAGGGTATACTATAATGATGTTGAAGTGAGGTACAAGAAAGATAATTCTCAAAAATTTCTGAAAGATTTGAAGAGGTTCATAGGTACTTACTAGGCTATTGCTCCATGAAGATCTTAAGAAGCTTTGCTATATATTCTTGTGAAATTTTTAGCCCTTATATTTCGAGTATAAATAACCCAGTGATGAGTACATTTACATGCTGCTCCTATCCATGAGAGGCAAGGATGCTAAGCCATGGGTGAATTTATTGACACTCATCCATTCATCCAGATTATGTCTGAATACTGTAAGAAAATCTGCTTTATGTGAAGAGGAAGACAATTCCAAAGAAGTGATAGTTTTTGTTACACATATCTATCTCTCCAACTTGTTCTATTTATGTTGCAAATGAGATTACGATCTGTTGTGTGGGTGTTTATGCCCCCATTGGACTTGTGGATGTGCAGTAGGTCTAACAAGATAATGGTTGCTGAAGCTCTGTATATGAGGCAGAGATCAACCTTCAGTCGCCTGAAATGACATGATTTAGGGCCTTGATTTTTTTAGCTAGAAAACATTGGGGCATTCAAGTTGCCTTAAATGTTTGGACAGTTACATACCAAAGGGGAATGATTGGTCTGATGAGAGGCAATATTTAAAGCACAGGATACAACTAAAAATGAAAACTGATATTTATGTTGTGATATGAAAACCTATTTTGGTACCAAGCTTTCCTTGCCAGTGATCTAAGAAATCTTCTGATCCTATAGCATCCAGTAATTTGGAAAGAAACGTTCTTAAAATTTAATTTAATATGAGAGAAAGGATAACAAATGGTGAAACTGTGCCAAAAGGGATTAAAAGTCATGAGCTCATACAGTGATATTGCCATAAAGCCTAGGAATGTGCCTGTTCAAAGGTACACATTTAATACTGGGGCAAGTGCCAGAAACAATACATTTTCTCAAAACTAACCAGGAGTGACAGCCTATGAGAGAAAGAGATGTTAAGAAAATCAGAGAAAATGGCTGATCATTTTATCTGGGGAAGACACTATTACAGACCAAATCCATTTTGTTAATTAAAAAAAAAAGAACAGACAGCCAAAAACAGAAACCTGCGGAGTACCTGTTATGATTTCAAAAGGACTCCTTGAATGTAATATTCAGTGACCTATGTGTATAATAACTATAAAGAAAAATACAATCATCCATATGAAGTGAAGACCTCAAAGGTAATAATTAAGAAGTAATAGTTTACTAGACTGAAGGTCCTGACAAGATCAAAAACATATTTCTTGTGAAAAGGTCCTTATCCATATTATCAGTAATAATGTCAGGCAAGACACTGATAGCACACTGTACCTTCATCATCGACTTCATCATCACTGAGTTAAAATCATGGAATTCATTCTGGGGAAAATGATAATGAAGTGTCAAGGATTAGCTGATTACAAGACTCATCCTTATATAGATTCACAACTGGAATGTCATTTCAGGCATGCTTAAGTCATTTGACTTGGCAAAGAAGGTATTGAACTAGGGAGGGGCTGTGTAAATGGTCAACTTAGATTTTTACAAACTGACAACGTCCAACATGCAGAAGTGCATAGCCTCCAAATCCAGAAATATAAGAACAGCTGAAAGTGGAAAATATATTTTTATATGTTACATTAGTCTGCTTTTAAATTTGTTACTTACACATTAGCAAACCTTTTACATGACACCCCAAAATAAATAGTAGTACAGGTAAACTGTTGAATGGAAAGGGATTAGAGAGGATAACAGGCAATGAAGTCCACTTGGGAATATAGCAAACTGAGTCCAGTTTGGAGAAAGAATGGTTACTAGTGAGATAAAATGTTACTCACTACTGAGTTCTTTACTTTTTCATTTTTTTGGGTCAGTGTAAAATATCTGAAAAGAAAAAAAATCTAATTTTGCAGATATGCAATAGAAAATTATGAAAGCCATACAGTTTGACCCAGCTCTAAAATAATAATAAAAAAGATTGAATCCTGGTGTTTCACTTCATGCCAATTATTTCTGCTGAACTTCTGGCTGTTTGTACTTGAGTAGCCATCTAGGGATCCAAATCAATACTATCAAACCAAGTTTAGCCTACAACTCAGGTCTTTGTAAGTGACTTTTGTCCTGTCTAAGCAGCATCAGAAACATTCATTGGTTCAAGTTAAAGAATGCTTTGCCTCGCTGTACAGGATCTACCCCATATTTCTATTTCATGCGCAAGAAGAAAGAGATACACATAGGTATTCTGCCCAACAATTTAAGTGTCCACTCCCCAATACTTTTTAATTAATAGATTCATAGGTTCATAGATTAGTACTAGGCTAACTGCACTTGTGGGCCATTTTAAGCCTAGCCAAGTATCCCAAGTGAAAATCAAACCCTGCACCTTGTGTCTGTAAGGGAAACACCTTAACCATTTTGCAAACTTCCCACCCCCTCAATTATTATCACCTATATACTATTCTCCAAATCTAAGAAGTAAATTCTAAATGCCCACCTTAGCAGAATAGATTGGTCCCCTCTAAACTACATCATCCCCAATATTGTCATGTCTTACTTCTTAGATTTAGTGTGCGCTGCATATGACATAATCTTTCATCAAATAAAAAGAAGGCTGAGAGTTCAACAATGGCCCTAACTACTGAAATTGGAGAAAAGACTCAGACGAGGGAAAGCATCAACCTCCTAATGATCCGCTCCTCACAATCTACCTCCAGCTGAGAAATAAAGTCTGCATAGCAACTAATGCTGCTGAGGCCAGTTATCTCAGAAGAAAATATGAAGTACGCTCAGCCAGTCCACAGCATTTTTGGAAAGAACTGAAGTCACTCACTGGTAACATCACAGTTTCAAAGCAATTTGCATACAAACCTCAAAAATGACACAGTTTTGTTAATACTTACATTTTCTTAACTGAAACCATTAATGGCCTTAAAAACACTTCTTTTTTCCCATGTCCCTCTTCATATATTAAACACATTACAAAGTGTGCAGTCTTCATCTTCTCAATTATATACTTTGGCAGCCTGCAACCCTATCTTCTACTTTAGACAGCTAAACAAAAAATAAATTACAAAAGCTCTTCTTAACTTGAACAAAAACACTGGCTATAAATTCCCTAAACTTCAGCCCTCTTTCCTCAGAATGTCAATAGCTTTCATTTCCAGGACACTCACTCATATCTTTAATCTAGCCTATCTACAAGACTCTTCCCTATGCCTTTCAAATGAGCAGCCATAATCATTCTTCCCAAGAATCCAAATCCCACGGAGTGCAAAGACTACAGACTTATTGCAAATTTTTTATCTTCTAACAAAAATCTTTGAAAAACTGATATACAACCAAATTTTTGATCACATAAACAAATATGGCCTTTTCTGAGATATACTGCATGGATTCCATACGATGACCGCATTATAACCAGCAACTGATTCCATTTTCAGTGACATGAACAAAACCAAAATAAGAGGACGCCTATTCATAGACATGATTATTGCCTTTAAAACAGCAAACCAAAACTTCCACAAACTCAGCAAATTCAGTTTTGGTTCCACTTCTGTTACTTGGTTTGAAAGCTATCAAAACTAGAAACTTTCAGGTGCATTCAGAGGACAGTGTTTCTATTCCGGGCACCATTCATACAAGGGTGTCTGAAAGAACTGTACTCATCCCTCTCCTGTTTTCCCTGTCTTCAATGAACTAACACTGATGTCACGTCTTAATTATGTAATGTTCGCAGATGACGTTCTTCTAGAATCTAGCAATAGCATCTCAACCCTTCAATATAAGTTAAACCAAAAAGAACTATAGATACTCCACCAAAGGCTGCCTGCTCACAAGAATTCCAAAGGAAAGAAGAAAAAAGCAGGTACTAGCCACCATGCTGAACAGCATCAAAACTTCTATTTAAAACACAATTAAAAACACGAGAATGAGCGCTTTCGGGACCAAGCCCTTCCTCAGATACAAAACTCAAATGAAACTGCAGTTTATATATAGCTCTTCAATTAGCATTCAGTACCACCCCCCCTTTTCTTTAGTGCAGGTCTTAAAGGTATAACCCCATTTAAACCTGGGGTTTTGTATGCTGTTAGCTCAATGATCCATTTAGTTTCATTCAACTCTGCCTCATTAATCATATCACCTCCCCTTTTGTTTTTATTTACACATTGTATAACCATAAACTTAAACTTATGATTTTCATACTAAGAAATGTGCTGGAAAAGTGCATTATGTTCATGCTTTAATCTTACAGAGGGCAAATAGTTCAAAATTCTGGTTTGCAGCATGCAGTTAGTTTTTCCTACATAGAATGAGCTGCAGTCCTGACAGACGGCCAGGTAAACAACATTCTTTGTTTTACAATTTGCATACAAATTAAAAACAATATTGTTTTAATGATACAGGGTGTACATAGGATTCTGCCACCACAATGTACTCACATGCTTTGCAATTTCTGCATTTTCATGTACCTGCATGTTGTGTAAAATTATTCCCACTTTTTTCTGTTTTCCCTTCATGACATAATAAATCCTTCAGATTTTTATTCCTTCTAAAGCCAAAACTGTTTTTTTCTCCCACTACCTTGGCTATTTTTTCATCTGTCAGCAAAACATTCCAATTCTGTTTTATTATATCACATATCCCCCCTATATTATTACTATATGTTAACATTAGCCTAACATTATCCATCTGTGAGGCTCTAGACTGAACAGATATTCCATCCTGTTGTCTATGGGAGAACCAAGGCCTAGACCTATTACTTCTGTATTGCTTACCATCTTTAACTCTATTTTCATTGTATCCCCTTCGACAGAGGTTACTCTCTAACTTGTCTATTTCTTGTTCAAAATGTGTGCCCTGCGTACATATATGTGAAATTCTATCAACCTGCCCTCTTACTATACCATTGAAGGTATACCTTGGATGCATGCTGTCATAAGATAGCATGCTATTCTTCCAACAGTTTATTCTGAATAAGGTTGTGTCCAAAACTCCATTTTCATCCCTCAGCAATTTTACATCCAAAAAGTCCAAAGCTATACTGGAATACTGTATGGTGAATCTAAGGAAAGTGGTCGTAGATTCCAAATACTCAACACATTTTTGTAAATCCACGACCCACCCCCACCCCCCCACCCCGTAACAAAAAATGTCCTCCACAAAATGCACATAAAAAATTAACTTCTCCTTCCATGGATGTTGTCCTCCATATATAACTTCATTCTCCCAGTAACCCAACACTAAATTTGGATAAGTGTTAGCACAGGGGGTGCCCATAGCCAACCTCTGCTTCTGGCGATAATATGCATCTTGACACATAAATATGTTATTTTCTAACACTATTTTAAGCATCTCACTTATCAGCCTAATGTTATCAATCTCAAAGTTAGCTACTTGTGATAGTATGTGTTCTATGGCTGATATACCATAGGTATTGCTAATGACAGTAAATAAGTTCTTTGCATCTAGTGTACCCATAATATAGTTCTGTCCTTCATTCCGTATAATACACTCATGCAACAATGTTAAGAAGTGTCCTGTATCCCTTAGTATACTGGGAAATTTATCTAAAACTTTTTTCAATGTACATTCTATCCAAATGGATACATTCTCTGTGATCCAACCCCTACCTGAGACAATAGGTCTCAGTGGGGGGTTAGCCAGATCTTTATGTATCTTCGGTAGTGCCTTGTATCTGAAGAAGGGCTTGGTCCTGAAAGCGTTCATTCCTGCCTTTTTAATTGTGTTTTAAATAAAAGTTTTGAAGCTGTTCAGCGTGGTGGCTAGTACCTACTTTTTTCTTCTTTCCTTCAATATAAGTTACAGAATAGTTTTACAAAACTATGCTACTGGACACAAAAACAACATAGTAATTAACCCAACAAAATCCAATATTATCCTTTTTGGGTCCTAGCAAAAATTTCCAAAAGATACTTCTGTAAGCATGTATCTATTATGACTGAACACAAATACCTGGGATTGACCCTAGATCCAACCCTACCTCTTAATAAGTATACAGACAACATTATTAGCAAAACTCTTTACCGATAAAACTCTGCTTCAGGCTCTCAAACCTGTTGTCTCTATTCAGATGCCATGCTCTTGTCAGAAATGTCCTTGTCCACAAAACAGAATATGGGCTCACTGAATAACCTCCCACTATAACACAAATACACAAAAACATCCATACAAAATTTGTAGATTTCGACGTCTTGTAGGCCTCACCACTGCCAGCTGTTACACTTCAAATGTCTTCCTGTTAATGAAAGATCCACTCTACTTTTCAGTGCTCAGATTTTTAAAATAATAAAACTGGGACAGTGCCCACACTTAAGAGCCAAACTGCAGAGCAGGCAACAATATTATGCCCTAAGAGATGGTCAGGAAGAAGCTATAACCCTCATCAACCCTACTGCAAAACTTCAACAGGGATAGGACATTTTCTAAGCTGGCCACTTGGCATAGAGTTCCTCCTGAAGTGAGAGAAAAAACACTCTAGAACTGTCGAAAAACAAATTTAAGGAGCATTTAATGAAAAACTTTGAATGCTTATACTATAAAGGGAAGGGCTAATTTCCAGGTTTTATACACTAATCAATCACTGGTATACATAATTTTAAATGTGCTACAATACTGTTGAATAAATTAACTGTAAATGTTGTGAATACACTTTAATTTTACTTACTCATTATAAATGATTATATATTGTGCATAAATTTTATTGTAATTTGCATTCCATATTTTATTTCTATAATTTGCATTGCATATTTTCTACTTATAGTGCCTTTTGTTTATGATCTTCTGGCTTAGGTCATGGCTGAAATGGGTCTGTCGAACAGTTCATTTACCCATTAAATAAAATAAATAAATGGGTATGAAGGATAAAAAGGAACTTGGCAAGGTTAAATTAAGATTTGAAACATGGCAGAATAAATGTATTGCAAAGGAGTATAAACATGCATTTAGAAAACAAAACTTTAAAATGTATGCAAACTAGTGTAACAGTAGGAACAATAAAGCCAGAAACAGACCTGGAAAATGAACAATGGATTGTTTAAAAGTAATCAAACAATGTACATATACACACTGTGCACCATTGTAATAAATTGAAAAAAATATTATCTGGACATAAACAGAAATGCATTAACCCTCTGTAAACACTGTTAATGAGAACCCCACTAAAGTAATTTTTGCAGCTGCAGAGATGTCATTTTTTTCAAGGACTTAGTCTGAATAGGGAATTTGTATGATCACAGCAAAATAGTTGAGGACATGTGCAATAAGTCATGCAGACTTGAAACTTAATATAGCTGGGCTAAATGAGAGTTGTTATAAAGAAAGAAAGAAAACATATATGAAGTATATAATGTATTTAAATGAAAACGTTAACATGGTTTGTTTCCTTTTCTAGTAATGTATGTGTGCCTACATTTAAGTGATAATTTAATAAAGGTGTGCAAAAACAGAAGGGTATAACAGAAATGTTTAATTATCACTTGCCAGTCACCAGACACAAAGAAATATGTACTACAACAGAACAAAATACTTTGAATTAGAAAGTGATGCAACGCTGGCGATACAACATTTTTCTTTTTTTATAGAAAATGTGATAGATGACTAAAGCAGCCTTTCTGTGGAGGCAGTATGGTAAAAAGTATGACTAAATTTAAGAATTTAAGCGAGAAAAGTACTCTTTTGATTTTGTAGACACTGTGAATTAACAATTATGTAGAGGAACTGTTAGATTAGGATGAATAGCCAGTTCGTAACTGTTGCATCGATGTTTGTTAACAATACTTACTAAGATGATAGTGCCCTCCGTTTGTCTGAGTCTCTGCACCTGCCGATCATCTGGCCTATGACTCATTCACTACTGGATGAGAGCCATCTGCATCACAGCTGTCATCCAGGCAGCCATCAGCAGATTTTTGTTTATGTCCTGATATTCCCAAGTGCAATAACTACAAGCATGGAGTTTTCAACCATTTTAATGAATTATGCAGTTCTTTAGTCAGTCACACCCTCCCAATTTAAGAAGATGGTACCTGCTAGGTGCTCAGTTTTCACCAGGCATTCTTTAGTGGTAAATATTTCCTGCTCTTCAGACCCCACAGGAAAGGCAAGCAAGCAACATTTCTTTACTCTGCACCCTCTCCAGTTGGTTTCTCTAGTGTCCAGATCACTACCAGAACCTGTGTCGTAGCAGTCTATCTCTGCAGGGCAAAGAAAGGTGTGCAGTAGTTCATAAACAGTAGATGGTTCACTTACCTTCAAGCTTCAGAGTCAGTGTTGGATTTTTACTAATAGACTGCTACTTTCCTTTAGGGTATAACTCATATAAAGAGTTGTGGGAAAATGTGTTACTTTTGCATTATGGAGAGGATATCCCAAATATTTTAGTTGCTACAGAAGTAAAAAGTGACCACAAGTATTTTAGGATATTGTGCAACATTATCTATGTTGCCTTGCATGCAGTGATAAACAGTAGTACACTATATTAATAATAGCAGTTAGTTGGTCAAAGCTCTCTTTAGCAATGCATGGAGATTACTTTTCCAACCACTGTTATCATGTTAGTCATCAAAAGATGTCAGTGGTGATAGATAATGCTAGTACAGTTTTGTCCTTGTATACACACACACACACACACACACACACACACACACACACACACACACACACACACACACACACACACACACACACACACACACACACACACACAGCCCCTCCCCACACAATAGCACTCATGAACACACTCACCCATTAGCCAATACATAAACACACCAAACCTACCCCTTCACTAAGCTTTGTACTGCAACCAGCCAGGCAGACAAACACACTCACACAAGCAGCCACAAACTCAAACACCTGACACTAAACACCGTGGCACTTGCCTCTGATGCGATACGTGAACATGAGCTTTTGCCCATGTTCATTACCACAAGTGGCTGCGTAAATGCCTTATCTTGGGGAGATTTCATGGTTAATTAGTGTATGTGTCAACTCCAGAATGCATCTTTTGCAGCTAGCATAGCAGTGGAGACAGCTCACAGTGGTGATGTATGTCTTCGTACTAAAGCACTACGGGTTGACTGTTTATGAATACAAAAAAAGTTACCGTAAGGTGCATACTCATATACAGCTTGCAGTAATCTTTTTAATTTCAGCCCAATATGCACAAAAGAAAGAGGAAAATCCATCACCAACTGAGCCTTGCTGACAACTGAAATGTTACATAAAGCAGCTATGGCAGCATTTATTTCATGCATGCAGACATTAGGAATCTGAAAGGTTAAAAGTAATTTGACAACATGACCATAATTTTGTACTAACTTTTAAAAAACAAGCAGTGACCACAATAACACTAAGGCACTACCGTGGATTACAACAAGTGATATGAATCTTTGCCCTTCTGGCCTGTACACTTTTTTTCATTCAATGATACTCACCACTAAATCTAATAAATATAATAAAATAAGATATTGTTCTGTTTCCTTTCTCTGTCTTTTTTTTGTAATTATAAGTTTGCTCTTTGGGTTTTATTTTTATAGGTCTAGAAAATAATGCAAGATGCTTAACTGTGAATAATTTAACGATAACTGGTACAATTCCAAAACTTTTACTCCACTGCTGAAGAGAAAAGCAACCTGCCGGCGGACAGCTGTATAATTGAGAGCTCCTGACAGCACAGTGTAATTCCTTTTTTTGCTGAGACTTGTAGAATTAAGAGATCTATACTATTTAAAATTAATTAATGTAAGCAGACATTTTTTATGTGTGTCTCTTTTTCTTTCCGCTAATATAAGGAATTATTTTATTTGATGTGCGCAATGGTATGTGCAGTATATCTGCTAGCTATAATAGCTGACCCCAAGCCTCCTATTACAGCACGAATCTGCCTTCAAGGGCTTTCAGTATAGAAGCTTATATATAAAAGGCTATACAAAAATTTCCAATTTGGTTACCTTTGATGTCACTGTTAGCAGGTTAATAAATCTGATATTTCATCTACCATGGCAATACCTAATAAATATAAGCAGCAAACTACAATCAACTATAATATAGTTTTTGTTTGTTTGTGTCTTTCGGCTTTTCCCGGTTAAGGGTCGCCACAGTGGAACTCCGGTCCGCTAATGATTGTCAGTAGATTTTTAAGTGCTGGTTTGCCGGGCCTAACGCACAACCTTCAATGAAGGAACGCCCATTCACGCATGTTGACACACAGAAGACGCTCTAACTGAGAATTGAACGGGCAACGTGTAACTGTGAGGCGACAACGCTACCACAGCACCACCACTAGAATTAAAAAAAAAAAGGATGAAAATACTTCCAAAACAAGGCCTTGTAAATGACTGCAGTTTAATGTTTTGACATACTTTTGATGTTAACTATTTGTATGACCGACAGCAGATCCAAATGCTTTAGTTTTTTCCTACCTATTTTATAATAAATCTTGAATTACTTTTTATCATTCTCCTTATGTGTCTCCTTACGTGCTCTGAATGGTCTCAGTCTATATCAGCGGTGGGAACAGGAAAACACTGCAGGACTAATATGATAAGAGGTATATTTCAGCTACTGCCTTCAGTACTCAGTGTGGACAGGGACTGCTTCAGCAGTGATATGATACATTTTTTATCCACCAGTGAAGCAGTATGCTTGACCTAGGATCAATCCAATGTGTGCATTGCAGCGACTTTGAATGCAAACTAGCAAGAGATCATGGGCAGCTATGACATGTGACTAAAGAAATCCATTCCTGTAATGAATAGGGTTCATTTAATGACTTCAGTATTATATGGTATGGAGTTATACAACAGTATTCACTGCAAACAAAAGAGAAGAAAAAAGAGGGAAGGACATTATAACAAAATTAAAGACACTCTTCTAGTGGGAAATAGATTGCTATGTTTTCCTAGGGTTAGCCCTTGCAAACCAGAGAAATGCATATGGTGCTGTGCCATATGTGTACTGCTGCTTAAATAGTGATTGCCATGTTATTTTGTGCTATTTTTTCCTATTAGTTTCATCTGAACTATGTGATCAAGAGCAATACAAGTGAGTGTATATTGTTCCTGTGGACTCTTATTAATGATTAACTACATTTACTGAACTTGGGAGCTATCATATGGCTAAATGAAGAACAACTTCTCTTTTTTTACAGACTCACTCATCCTTCCTTCCATGAAAAGCTCTGAGCATATATATGGTATTTGTTGTTGACTCAGTGTGTGTATATAATTTAGTGTAATAGTAACTGTTACTGCATATACATTTGAGTGGTGTGCCAGTGGTCATAAACAGGGTAGGTACAAGTATTAAGCATGCTCTATAACAGGCAAGGTCATCCATTATTCTCCTTGATGGCAGAGTCTCCAGTCACCAATACCTTCTTCTCTGTCCCTGATTACTACCCCATATCACTACCCCTGCTACGTATTATTTTCTGCCTCCAGCTGCATCGCCAGCAGCCCTCCTCACAGTCAGTGGTGGTTTCCTTCACTTCTGTGATGCATCTGATCTCTTAGCTGTCCCTGCATTTCTCTTCCTATTTTCCACTGTTTCCTACTCTTGGTTCTTTTACATCTTAGCCCCATCTACTCCTTCCTTCTCCTGTTGCTCATTTCTGCTCTTCTACTTCACCCTTTCCTCCCACATTGGGCACCCATTTACTTTCCTTTTCCTTGTTTAGCCTCCACATCAGGCCAAGTGCCCATCTGTACACATTTTCTTCCTCTATTGACCATGGGGTTTGCTCCCCATCACCACCCCTAGTTACGCCTTTTTTTGGCAACTTATTACTGTGCTGCTCCCCTGCCCTTCCAACTTGTCTCCTTCTTCTCTTTCCTGGACTCGTCCCCCACCTCTCACTTATCCTTCCTGTCTACTGCACCATTTCCTGGTACTTGTCTAATTAAGCTGCCCTTGTCCTTCTGTCCACTGTCTGTCACTGCCCTACATTTCTCATACAGACCTGTCTCTGGTGATAATGGAGAACACTGAACCTCACCAGTGCTTTTGCACAGCTGTCAAAATGTCAGCACTAGCGTACCTTTTCAGCTGCTACTTAACATTCTGACCATTTCTGAAGACGGGGGAGCAGTATGATCTGTTTCTGCCTGTTATCATTTTTTCCCTCATTATGTTTCCAAGGAAAAAGACATCCATGGTCCAGTATTCTCAATCATAACCTCAAACGTTACAAGGCAGGACAAATTCAGCTGTGAAAAGTCCATTTTAATGCACAGACAGCATTATACATATTATACTAAAAAAATGACACAACAGAATTAGAGAAATCATGCAGGATTGCTTCCCCACCATGGAATGACTCTACTTATGTAATCATCTGAAGCAACCAATCTCATATATCCAGTCACTGACCCAAGACTCCAGTCCAAAGAATGCTGCTACAATAAATACTGTAAGTAAGCAAATGTAGCCAGGTGTTTTATTTCTTCCATTCCTAGAGATTGCTATTAGTCTCACATTATTTTCTCAGTCTTGACTTCAGCTGTGCCTTCTTTACTTAATACATTTTCTTTAATCCTGTCAGTGAATGACTAAACATATTTCATGGTGATATGTGTTAGCAGGTCTTGGGTACAGATTTATTTAATCTAAATGTTCAGATTGACTTAGAAATTTATCTTAATATCTACAAGTACAAAAAAGTCACATCACATTACACATTCTATCTGAGCTCTTTACATAGCCTAAAATAAGAAGCTGTCTAGATGCTTTTCCTGGACACAGTGCCTATGTGCAAATAATCGTGACTGCACTGCCACATCCACACATATTCTCCACAAATATATCCTACATGCAGTAGAGGTGTTTTGGGGGTTAGCCCACCTGCAAAATTAGTTTAAGAACCATATTTCTGAGAAGAGGCCCATTTCTATTGGTTCCAATGTGTGATACTGCATTTATTCAAAAGTGTTTACCATGGCAATTCATTTAGCTCCCATAATTATAGCTGCCATATGCAGTAAACAGCACAAGTAGCAATTACGAGTTAAAGACAACTTGTGACTCTCATAGGCTGTGGAAGAGAAAATGCAATTTCTATATCATATCACAATGTGTTTTGGGTCACGCACAGAGAAAGTCGAAGATGTACATAATTAATCTCAGGTTTGCAGCTTTGCAATCCCACAGATTACATGCCATATGCAATTAACAGTAATGCCATTTGGCAATCTACTTGAATTGTTTACTTGCCCATTCTCCTAAAAAACACAAGAAAAACTCCTTTGTTCTACATCACCCCACTGGCTTTGTAAAAACAATGCTCTGACATTTCCTAAGCAATGCCTCTATGTTTTGGCTAATTTGAGCAACAGTTGTTTTTCCATGAGTGACCAAGGTGATAATGCAGAACCCTGGACCTTGTGTAACCATATCAGTCTCTATGCCGAAAAAATATTTACCCAAGGTCTGGTGTTCTCAATTATCATCATATATTCTGGCCTCCTGTTCCAGCCTCCTCTGCAGTCCCATTCTGCCCTTTTTAACCTGACTAGCCAACTCACTCCATGGCTAGCTTTCATGTTCTCCCCTAACCAAAGCCATGTGTGCTATATTTATTTATCTATTTATTTAATAGTTATCTGGATAGGTGGTGCAAGACCTATTTCTGCCACTACTCAATAACTATAACAAAAGAGAAAAGTGGTTATTGTGAGGTAGTGTGACACCCAAAAAGGTAAATTTGTGACATTTTACATCTTGAATGCATACAAAGTTGACATACATAGGATAGAGCATTATGTATATAACACTGCAGAAGATCTCAAGTACCACAAAACAGCAGTTTGTCTGTGAAACATCAGATGCATGACTTTATCAACACAAGAATTCCAATGTCTGGGATAAACTACTTAGTATTATATCAGGTATAGTAAACATTAAGGGACATTGTGTTTTAGAAAAACATGGAATAATTCCTGAAAGATTAAAAACAAGTATAGTGAGGAATATTCTTCCTAAATCTGAAATGCAAGTGCTGATCCAGAATAGTCAATTCTTATGATTACATTTTACCTTTATTTGGTTAGTTTAGTTATATAAATTAATATGGATAATTCATATCTATGTAACATTTGTAGTTCATGAGTTATATAAAATGGCCATACTCATTTGCAATAGTTCCCCTTCTAGTATATTCCAACTTTTTATGATGTACCTGGAGCAAATAAAATGAAATTATGAAGCAAATCTGACCCATTATGTCTTTATGAGTGCCACATGGCATGACTTCACAATTGATTTGTACTGTTATGAGAAGAGCACAAGAACGTAACAAGGAAAAGGTAAAAAACTGAAAACCACTCATTGGCTAGGATTCAGTAACAGGTCCAGCTGTGAGCTGTAAGGCTGCAGCAAAGAGACCTTTTAGACCAGTTGTGGAAACCAGTAATTCAGAGACACATTAGCTGCAATGAGGAAAGACCTCATTATCAGCTATTTTTTTATGTCACTCAGTAATTACCACAGGCAATAACAGGCCCTTTTCTGCTGGCCTTGCAATAATCACCACTGGCGGCCAGTACATACAGAAGGACATTAGAGTTTCGTCTTCTTGTTGTTCAGTAAATGCATCCAGATGCAAGACCTTTTTCTCTGTTAACTGTTTATGTGAAATAGAGTAATATACAGAAATACTCACTTCTCTTGTCTAGTGGCTGCTCATCCCAAGTTTTGTCAGGAAGTCATGAGCATGGTCCCATATGTCACAGACCATTATAGTCAGTGAAGAATGCCAAACATCAGAGTTTCATACTTTTTCTGCCTCAAATATGTTTCATGCTGCAAAACCTGAGTTCTATTAACTTTTTAAAATGGATTAGCATAATATTAAAAGGTATCCCTAGTGTCTAGTGGCCCCTCTCCCATATGTACTTTGTGCTGCCCAAACTGATTTTTATTAACTTTTTAAATGCATTAAGGTAATATTAAAGACTGTCCATGGTGTCCATTGTTCCCCATCCCCCAGTAGTGCAGGAATTGCTTGCTTGTCCAGGGGAATTTAGAGGTATGGTAGCCACATATACTGCTGTACAGTCGCATAGGCACATGCACATTCACACACACACACACACACACACACACACACACACACACACACACACACCTACACTACCTGTCTTTTAAACTCCCTGGCACTTACGTCCAGTGTGATCTCACCTGTTGAAAATAATGAGTGAACAAGAGCTTTTGTCTCAGTTAATTACCATGGCTGGTGGTAAGGATTTATGTAGCTGAACAGTTGTGTGTACTGCTTAGCTGAATAAGTCATTTACAGAAGAACTTTTTGGGGGAGAGCTCATCGCTAACTAACATATGCTACTTCCCTGGAATGCCTCATTAATATTTGCGGTAGGCCAGAGAGACATCCCACCATGGTGCTGTACATCTTCAAAGTAAAAAAGTAGCTTGCCACAAATGTTAACATTTCTGAATGCCAGACATAGTTTATACCTACAAATCACATGTTTTGGGGAACTAAAAAGTTAAAAAGTACATTTCCTTCATTATAAAAATGAAAGACTTGCAGTGGTCAAATATGGTAATATTCAGGACGATTAATTTGTGCTTAACATTCTGTATTATGCGTATCATACTATTAACTTCAGCAGCAAGAAACAGAAAAAAGGAAGATGTTTTGAACCCTTCCCAATATAACCAGTGTTCTACCAACCACTGGCATTTTGCTAAAAGGCAGAGCTAACTTTATGTACTGACCTTTAATATTGTTAATTCCAGAAGACATGCTGTCATAGAGCTAAATATTTTTTGCTGTAATTAATTATTATATCTGATGGACTGAAGATGGGTAGACACAATCTCTGTGTGTATCAGGGAACAGAGTCAAAAGAAGAAAAGCAAACTAGGGAGCTGTCTGAAGAAAAAAACACAAAGTAATTTTATCAGACTAACTTAAGATCAGTAAAGTAATGTAAGTGACTACTACAATAACAACTATATGTTGTTACTGAAAATATCTCAGGCAACAAAAGTGAAGATATCATTTGAGTTTTAAAAAAGAATTGGACACTGTGCATGAAGGTAGGAAATGTTGCATATACAAGGTACTTCGGAAGAAGTCATATGATGTGAAGCAAAGAGGCAATGAAAAGAATGAAAGATAAAGGGGTACATTATTCATATGGAATACAGTTCAAAGCTCACGGCAATGAAAAAAGCATTACTTTAACTGACATTTAAACTATAGTAATGGTAGGGTCTTAAGTAATTTAGTGCATCTTCAGTGCATAATTTTGCTTCAGTGGATTATTTCACAATTACTGTTAGTATGCAAATACCTATAGGGCACCATTGTCTCCACTTTGGCAATGACAGGTATTAGTTTCAAGAGATGTACTGAAAAATGTTTTGCTGCAATATGGTCAAATTAATAAAAATGGTGCTGTTACAAGTGAAGGCTTACTGAAGCAAATGCACTTACCTTTGGTACTTACAGGAGATTTAAGGTCATATTTATGGTTTTGTTTATTAGGGCTTCATTACATTTAGTATACAATTGGAGTGTTTTTTTTTTTTGGTTAGTGTGTGTGGAATCACGGCCTTTGACAGAATCTCTCCATTAGAATGTAAAGTTTCTGAAATGGAGTGTCATATTTATAGCTTTGCTCATGTTTCAGGAAAATAACTTAAAGATAAAAAATTGTGAGCAGACACCATGAATTTGCAAGACCTTAAACAGTTGTTGACAGGCAGGCCTGGCGTGCTATAGTGCCTGCGGACTCAAAGAGTCATACTCGACTAAATGACTAAACAACAACAACAAAGTTAATGGAGATTCTTCATGTTAACAGTTTTGATTACTTTAGACACAGAAATTTCCACATTCATCTTAAAAAATAACTCATGAAATACACCAGCATCATCACAGCAAGATACAGGTTCTCAGCTGCTGTAAATAATGTGTTTTGTAGTTAACTTAAGTGAAATAATTGTTTGATGATACTGTCAAAATTCACAAGGAAGCACTACAAGCACACGATGTTGAAACACTAGGGAAAAATCAACATAGCCAGTTGATACTGCATGAACCTCACACAGAATAACATGGAAATGGTAGTCCTCAGAGTCAGATATGACAAAACTGTTATGATTTTCTTTCAGTTTTCAGCTGGATCTTCAACAGTGATCTTGTTCCCATTGTTTATAAATGAAAATGATCTTGTTACTCAGAATGGCAAGCAAGAACATGGGGGCATGAAGCAGAGCAGCAGTGCAGAGTTGTACAACTGGGGATGGGGGTGTAGAACATGGCAATGAATAGACCTGTTCTCTGTGAGTTGACTAAAATGTTATGAACATCTATTTAGGCTGCACTTGTGTTGTCTGATATACATCACTTTTGATAATGGTCACTAATCCAGTTTAGTTTACTGCCTCCAGAGTTTTGGTTCCTCCAGTGAAAACTGCCCACGTGTTTTGTTTTGGGTATGAGATGCAAAATTATGCCAATTCTCAGTAATAATGCATTCCACATCCGCTTATTGTAATTATATCAAAGGGGCTTTGCAGTCACAGGGCTGGGCTAAGAAATTTAATTACAGTGACTCCTAAAATGTGTTAGGAATATTTTACAGCAGAATTGTACAGCTTTGTGATAGGTAGAAGGAAAGAAATGAAAAGTTAACCAGAGTACTACCCTCTTGAAATCCTTATGGTTGCATTATAAGGTGAATATGTTATATAATACTTGGCAGAAATTTTATAGATATTTAAGTTTTTATCTGTCTCAGCAGAAATGTTATAGATGTTTAAGTTTTCATCCATCTCTTGATAATAAGAAAAAATTTAATAAATCCAAAACGTATTTGCAAAATGCAATTTCTGCAGCTAAATCCAGCTATGAATTAATTTTGTCTAATAAGGCTAGTAGCAATAGAAAGACTTTTTTTTATTATTATTATTCATTTGCTTCTGCGAAAGGTTGTTCTTCCTGATGGTATATGATTTAATGTAAACATAGTCGGAGGTGCCATTTCAACTCACACAGAGCTCTAACTGTGCCCAAGCAACGAGAGACTGATTAGCAACTCAGGTACCTGTTAAAGCTGGTGGGAAGGATACAGGAATGAAGAGGCTGTACCCTCTGACCTCTATTCAAGGGAGAGGAAGGGGATGACAGGCTGGTTGGGTGGATTGCTCTTTGCAGTGTGGAGTACACTGGGATGCAGAGCAGAGTTCAGGGTCCAGGCATGAACGAATACTTGGGTTACTGTCCTCACTTACATAGGGGGCAGGAATACTCATATACCATGCTACAGACTAATTGCAAGCAGTGTCCTCTGGTAAGTGATGTCATTGTGTAGGTGGTAGGGGCTCTCGAAGAAAAATGCCAGCTTGGCTATAGTATGATGGTACCAGCTTCTCTGTTCCTCTCCCCAGATGCAAGTGTATCACAGCCAGGAGGCAATGAGATATTTGTTTTCAGAGAGGATGAGCCCAGCCAACAAAGGAATACAATGGGGTACATATATATATATATATATATATATATATATATATATATGTATAGAACAGTCAGAATATCAAATCTTTTTAATGCCAACACAAGTGATCAAATAGTCAGATGATCTCAGTGTGCTAGCATTATTTTTTTGTGAGATTGAAGTCTTTTTTTTTTTTACTTATGCTTATCCATGACTCATTATGTACTCATTGACAATGACATTTGTCAAACTCAAACTAGTATGGAATATCGGCAACAATTACATTTTCAGAAAATTAATGCAGTATACATCAGGGACAGTACAAGAAAGAAAAGAGAAAAGGTGTTGATTACATTTGCACACTAATAGCAAATTCATATACCTGTGTGGTGTGTGTGTGTGTGTGTGTGTGTGTGTGTGTGTGTGTGTGTGTGTGTGTGTGTGTGTGTGTGTGTGCATGAAGGCATTCATAAATGCCATATTCTGAAAACATTGACATTTAACATATCACACCGATTCAGCTGAATCAGAAGTCATTAAATTATTGGAACAGGCTCTATCATGGGTCCTTCAGATGGGGAAAGTACCTAGGTTTTGCATTTTAGCAGTCAATGAAATAGGTTTCATCCAAATTATGCTAAAAAATGCTAATGTATCCTGTGCCAGTCAAAAGATTATTTGATATTCTTAAATGCTACCACAATGCGCAATAGTCCTTTTTCATATATGTTTTACTCAAAGAACTTAAATTAAAGATTTATTTTACTAAAATAAAAATAACATTTGTAGTCTACAACCAAAGTAAAGTGCAATGCATTACAATGGACATGGGTGCTGGACACAGTAAAAAAAAAAAAGCATAAATTCTCTAGTCCCAGGCTTCTCCCAGCCCCAGGCAAATTGATTCCATGTTTCCTTTCAGTCAGACAGCCTTAGGACAATGTTTCTTTTCCAGGGCCATTGCTCTGGGCCTCCAATTATCTTTTAACACTTCTACACTCCTCCAGATCTAGTCTGACATCTGGTTAGGGCTATGCAGCCCCTTCTTTTTATACACCACTGCTGAAACCTATGTTTAATTATCATGTCTGCCTTGAGTTCCTTTAAAGGTTACCTGCTGTTCACACAGCACAGTCAACACAAGTCATAAAGTTCACTAATCAAACTTCCAGTACTAACTCAAGCACTCAAGCAACATTAGTATAAATAGACACATGCATACAGCTGCTGAGAACTAAGACTCTCTCTCTCTGATTTTCCCGGTTAGGGGTCGCCACAGCAGTACTCGCTAATGATTGGCAGTTGTTTTTTATGGTGTCGAGTTGCCAGCCCGATGCCCAGCCTTCAATGAAGGCACGCCCATTCAACGCATGTCTTTCGAACACCCACTCGACCGCAGGGAGGACATGTAGACTCCACACAGAAGGCACTCCCAACCCAAGCCGAACCTGTTGCTGTGAGGCAACAATGCTACCGCTGCACCACCGCGGAAGTTTTATATATATATATATGTATATATATATATATATATATATATATATATATATATATATATATATATATACACACACACTAAATATGGTCAAATTTGCTTATAGTTGACATCTGTTTAGCTGACACAGTTTGAAGGATCGTACAATTTCTGGGGTTGGGGAATACGCCCTTGCCTTAATATAGTGGTTAGGCAGAGTCCCTCATTGACTCTCTTCAAGAGGAATCTTGATGAGTGGATGGGAGATCGTAGGTTTACCCCGGGTATCACTTCTGTGTCACTGTTAGACAGAGGCACAGTATACTAACCTCGAAAAGGGGCATAGCAAAATTAATTTAAAATGGGTGGCGAAAACCAAACACACTCTGGCTAGGCTTATAAATGCCCTAGGGCAGATAGCCTAGTATGAACCTATGAACCTATAGTGTAGGAAACTGTCACTTAATAATATGCAGTTTATTACTGTTTAAGCTGGGTTTTCTGGGTTGATTTTTTTATATAAAGGAGAAAGCTTTGTGATCTGACCTTACTAGTGAGGACATGATGGGGGCAATGCTCTCCCATGTTGGTGAGTACCAGATCCATTATGTTTGATCCTCTGGTTGCAGCATGTGCTATCTGTTTCAGGGCATTTGTGTTATACAAAGTCCAGGAAGTGTTGTTCCTGTGAGTTTGAGGCAGTGCAAGTTTCCCAATCTATAGAGGGGTGGTTAAAGTCAAACATGAATAGGAGGTTTGGCTGGATGGTGAGCTCCTCTAGTAGCTTTAAGTAAGAGCCTTGAGACTCTAGAAGCATATATGGTGACCTGTAGCTATCCAAATATGGTGAGGGACATTATCTATGGTGACTTGCACTTGGATGAGCTTCATGGTATCATCCTGTTTAACCGGCCTACTGGTATATCTGTTGCCAACTTAGATCAAGTAAAAGGTAGATGTCCTTTTCCCCACTGTAGTGCGACCCTGGAATTAGAATATATAATTAGGGGGGATGTAGTCCCCCCCACCTAGTTAGATTTTATAATCTCTGGTTTACTTTTAAATTGTTCAGTAAAACCAAACTATGTGGGGGCGTAACCCTCCACACCCCCTGTAACTATATATTCTAACTCCAGGGTCACACTACAGTGGGGAAAAGGGCATATACCTATTACTTGCCTTACAGTGCTGTACACACTGCCAGTACCCATTGTCAGTGAAATGGGATTTAGGTGAGGTGAAATTTAGGTGAAGTGAAGTTTAGCTGATTTGGTCTCAGTGAAATAAATTTCAGGCAAATGGAAGTTAGGTCAACTGGAGTAGATCCATATATAAATATATATATATATATATATATATATATATATATATATATATATATATATATATATGTGTGTGTGTGTGTGTGTGTGTGTGTGTGTGTATAAATAAAATGCTGCTGCTCCACATTGAAATGTGGGCACTCAAAAAAAAGAAGACTGAAAGTGCAGAAGAATAGCAAATCTTGAAAATTGCTCTTCTCCTTTCAACTTCTTTTTTTTTTGCAGGGGGACAAACTTCTAAGCATCCCCTGAACGCATATGTATATATATATATATATATATATATATATATATATATATATATATATATATATATACCAACTCCAAGACTGCCATACCTCAGAGAAGAGTGAATATTCTGGAAAAAGGCCATCTCAGACTTGATATATGTAAGTCAAGGGTTTTTTTTTTTTGGTCATTCAGTCTCCACATTTTGGTACTCTGTCTAGTAGGCCCTGACATTTCATTGCCAGTTGGCTGGTGAGGATGTGTGCATATGTGTATACAGGTGTTTCTACGCTTAATTCTGGATGTGCTCCATACTGACCCTGGGTAAGGGGTGAAATAATGGTCAGTGAACTAACCAGAATACCTAGTAAAAACAAAAACAAATATTTCTAAAATAATCATAGTTAAAATATACAAATGGATATACTTAAATAATATAAAATATATAGTTGCAATGTCTCTGCTCTCGTCAGATTGTTCACATACATCACATACATATGAGGGAGTAATGATGCTTGAAAACCTTGACCAGCTGGGTAGAGCAGCTAGAATGATGATCCAGAATGACTAGGTTTGATTCCTAGCTAAGGCATGTATTTCTTTATTGTATGTGGGAGTTTGACAAAGACCATCTGTTCTCAAATGCACACACACACACACACACACACACACACACACACACACACACACACACACACACACATACACATACATATATGAGAGATTTAGATCTGTTCGAATGTAAGTCCACTGTAAACATGGCACACAAAGCAATGACAGCACCCAGAATGGTTTGATGCTGTTTTGGCTGAACTCCAAAGTCTCATTTTTATGAGCTATGTTTCACCTTGACTGGGCATTTTCTCTTTTCACTGATGTTGTGTGATGATGGAGTTAATATATATAATTAAGTGAGTGTGGGGGAGGATGAAGTGCCCACCTGCAAAAAGAACTGTTTTATTGATTTTCCTGAACATTCTATGGATATGCTTTCTTTTTACCCCCCCTTCCTGCCGACCATCAAGCCTCCCCAATGGGATACTACCAATTTGTTCTCCTATACTAGTGAATAAGCTCAGTACAGGACAGAAGTGAGGGCCATCTTGAGAGGCCATCATACAGACAACCATGAAAGTTGCTTGCACCCTTGCCAGCCACCTGGCAATGATTTTTTATTTCACCTAACCACACCACCTTGGTGGGGAAATGAGCTAACAGCATCCCCACATTGACCCATAACACCTTCTCCCTGTGACTGCAGGCTCCCATACACTAAGTGTTGGAGACTACCACTAGACAGTGGCTTGGTATACTGAAAGCCTGCTCCCAGGACATGTGTGTATTAATACACCTCCTCCAAAACTTTGTTGCTGTAAACACCTTGCTGTACACTTCTCTCAACTCCCTCCAGGATGAGCACTCTTATCCTCCACTGTCAACTCTGTGAAGCATCTAATTTGCTAATCAAACCCAGGTCACCTGGACTGTAGTCAGGGCTTAATTCAACTAGGCCTTTAAAGCTGGCTGAGCACAGGTGTTTCTTGACTGATTGATTTGTACAAAAACAGCCAGACATATAAATAAAAAGATACATGGACAGATACAAAGCTGTGGTGGTGTACCATGATCAGAAACTGGATATTATGTGTAGTATGTGTTTGTAAAAGTAAGAAGAATGAAATGTAACATAAACAGAATGTAGAGTTATTGAAATTAATAGGTCTGCTAGAGTAGCACACTTTTCACTACACTGGATTCAAATCCATTAGATTAATAATAATAATAATAATAATAATAATAATAGTAATAATAATAGTATAAGCTTCCATTTCATCAAAGAGGGGCATAATATTGCTAAAACAATGGCATGGCCTTTTAAAGACTACCATAGGACAGAATAGTTGCTCAGGTTCCTTCAGGGTAAAATTTCACTAGGTTTTCCATCATGACTAGGATACAATATTTTTTAGGATAATAAAAGGCTCAAGATGGTTAGAAAGGGAATAGAAAGGGGCATTTCAGTAAATCATTGTAAAAAGGATACCCATACACTTAAAGATAATGGTAACCAATAAAATGAATTCATTTGGATGTATATACATCAACAAATATTTATTCTATGAAACTTTTTTTGAATAAAATAATTAAAATTCTTGCCCAAAGCCAAATTTTTTGTTGAAAGGGTTCGGTCTTGCTCAAAGTCAAATTTTTTGTTGACAGGGTTCAGTCCTGGGTCCTCTCCTGTTTGGTATCTACTTCTCTGAAATCCAGGCCAATACAAAGGGACTCTGGCTGATAAAGTTTGCAGACGATTGCAAGTTGGGAGCTATTATTAACCACCCAAGTGATGCTGACATACTACAGAATGGCCTCACTGAGACCAATGACTGGTGTCAGAACCATGGCCTTAAGCTCAATGCCAAAAATGTGTTGTCATGCCCTTTGGGAAAAACTTGGTTCCCATGAATTACCACATTGATGGTAGTCCACTGAACACAGAAGGCGTTATAAGAGATCTTGGAAGACAGGTTGACAGCAACCTCTCTTTTGATCACCACATTGCCACTGTGGTCAGAAAGTCCTTCTATGTGGCATATCTCATTACTAAGGGTTTGGCATCCAGGAAGAAAGAGGTCATTGTCTCCCTCTACTCTTCCCTCATTAGGCCAATCATTGAATACAATGCCTCATTTGGCATGTACCTCACTAGACACCGGCAACAACTGGAGAGGCCGCAAAAGTACCTCACAAAGAGAATCCTAGGCCTTAAACACTTGTCCTATATGGACAGACTCAAAAATCTCCAGCTATTCTCTGTATCATATCGCCTACTTAGGGACGATCTCTGCTTGACTTACAAACCCATGTCTGACCCAGCTCTGTTATAAATCTTCATCTAACGAAATCCCAATCCATTTGCACCACACACTCCAGAGACCACAACCTCATTACCACAATTAACAGAACATGCTGGAGGGACAGATTCATAACCCAGAGACTGCCCATGCTATGGAACAGACTTCCCATACATGTCAAGCAGAGCACCTCTCTGACCCTCTTCAACAGAAATCTTGATGAGTGGATGGGATACAGAAATTTCACCCCGGGGATAACTCCAGTGGCTCTACTCGACAGAGGCACTGGGAACTAAGGTCGGGTGGCACTATGCCAGGGTAATCCTATGGCTAGGCTTGTAAAGGCCCCGTGACCATTAGCCTAGTGCACACCTATGAACATATGAAAGCATTCACAAGTTCTCCGTGTGATATCAGCATATATATCATACAGTTCATCTAAAACAAGGTGGTTATGCACCTTGTAGGATGATCATATGTAGTACCTTAAGTTATTTGTTTTTACGATATAAAGAATAATGACTAACTCGGTGCACATATGGACCATAATAACCTGTCAGGATCTTATTAAATGCTGACAGTACCTTTTAAAAGGAAGCTCAGGAGATCACTGATCACATATTGAGATGTTAACAAGGGCTAATGCTGTATGTTAGACAAATAACCATTATATATATTTTTTGTTTGCATATTGCACAACTGCACAGTACAGAAAGTTATTAAGCTAGCTATATTTAATGGTGGTCCATTGTGAGTTCAGAAACTATTTCATAGGGACATTATGCACCTCACACATGCATGCTGTGTTTTTCAAGTTTACCTTCCTTTGGCATGACAATGTAGCAGTGCCTGACATAGCCACTTTTGGTTAACATGGCTGTCAGGCAGATAAGGATGTCAGCCATTCAGAATTTTGTTCAAGCTGCACAGTAATGTAGTACTTCATGTGCATGCAAACTATGGAATAATGGTTTACTATGACTACTATGCCAACAGTAATATCCAAGAAAGTATACTATTTAAATTAAGACTATGCCTGTCTACAAACATTGGCAAATATATTAAAGTTTATTTTATTATAAATTTATGTGAGCCATCAAACTAGCTCTTAAGAGTTCTACATTTTCTCTAAAACCTGAGAAACCTGGATATAGTTTGCAAAAATATATATCAACAATCAAGTATTGTCTTTGTTTATACATATGTTGGGAGGTGGATCTGGCTAGAAACATCTTTCCCTGCACTGCAGTGATTTCTCGGTTTCTCACTCTCTCTCAGTCTCTCTCTCTCTCTTTCTCCTTCTCTTAGACTGCAGTTTTATTCCTGGCATCTTTCCCAGGCAGTCAGAGGTGCCAGAGAGCAGGACTGTTTTTTTAAGCATGTCTAAGAGTGAAACCTTAGCACAGTGAACAGAAATTTGAATTTCACAGGATATGCAAAGAGCAGAGTAACAAAGAAAAAAAAAGAAGAAATGAAAAGCTGATGTCCATGAAGAATATTCTGGTTGTTTGTGGTAAGATCCCATGCTGAACCACTGCAGTGCTAACTTATCATTTTCAAAAGCTAATAAAATAATTTTCTTGTCAGTTTACATTCTTCATACTTATTCAGATAGACAGATTTTGTCTGTGTGTGTGTGTGTGTGTGTGTGTGTGTGTGTGTGTGTGTGTCTTCTCTCCTTTCAAGGTCAGACAGTAAGCTGGCTAAGACATACTAGGACTTGTCTTGAAAGAAAAAGTGCTGCAGTTCAGAAACTGTAATGCCAGTCTGGGTACTAGGGAATTAAACATTCAGACTCTTCCAAAGCAAAATATGAAACTATGAAATGCATGATTTTGACCAACTCTCTGAGTATCCTGCCCATCAAGTTATGGAAATGGCTAGTAACAGGACCCACTAAACACACACACACACACACACACACACACACACACACACACACACACACACACACACGCTGTATTATACTATGTTATTTTGAGTAAAATAAGAGTAAAAGAAGCCATACAGAAAAGCAATATAACAAATTGTAATAGTGAACATTCAGGTAACACACTGGTGCCTCTGCAAGTGACATGGGATGTGAAACAGAACAAGATGACTCAGGGTTGATGAGACTTTTTTTATTTCTTTGATTAAGGTAGTAGTGTCCTTACAATGTCCACTACTTATATGAAACTATGTCTTGTAGCAACAGACACCAGCATCAGTAGCTAGGTTGTCTCCACACTGCATGGTATCTTGAATGGAAGCATGACTGTCTAGTACAAACACCAAAGTGTTTTCATGGAAGCTGGGATGTGGGGCATAGAACATATAAGAAAAGCACAGGACCCAAAAGGTAATATTTCTTGGAGACAAGGACAAAGAAATCTAAACAGTGAGGCAGGGAGGCTATATTAAACAAATAAAAAATTAAAATAATAGTAATAATAATAAAAAGGGTAATTCTTTCTGTCAGCATTCTATGTCCATGACTAACACTGTAATCCAAACAAACAAATCCAAACTGCAACTCAGGAAACAAACGAAGGCTCAAGGTCACAAAGTCTCCAAAACGAAAAAAAAGTAAAAACAGGTTTATTACTGCAACTAAACAGTATGATACAAAAATAAACGGTTAAGTGCTTTTCTTCTTAATTTAAAAGACTTGTTCAGACCTACAACAGTAGCACAAGTGCTCACTTTAATACAGACCACATGGTGGTTTCAAAAAACATTAGCCAATGGTATTGCATAAGTAATTAAGTAATTAGGCCTGGAGCAGCAAGTCAAATACAAAGACAGCAACTGTGAAAACCTGTAAAGAACAAAAAATATAAAGAACAAAAATGTGTAGCTGCTTTTGTGCACAAATAAAGACACATTAAATCACTACATTTAGGTGGACAGAGTGTAACTCTCAAAATATGTGATGAAAAATGATGAAAAAACTATGAAAAATAAATATGTAGATGTGTTTATATACACATTGTTATGAGTTACAAGAGCGCTCCAAGTGGACTAAGACTGCAATTTCAACGTTAACCAGTGTTGGTCGACTCAACTGTAATGCTTTCACAAATCACCAACAAGGGTGCAAGCTTAGATGTAAGATGAGACATATTTTTAAAGTTTAAAACATGAAGCGAAAAACCTGCATTCTTTTACTAAACTACAAATAGAGCTGTTTAAAAGACTTAGTTAGACAAAAAACTTGTCTAGCACATTAGGTTCTTTAATTTCAGAATACAGGCAATGAAGTGACTTCATTCAAACCTGGGGGGTTATAAGAGTTGAGACGCAGTTGCCAAATCAACTCCTGTCTTTCCAAAATTAGATGAAAAGGACCCCCTTTTAGGGTAACATTAACCTGGCAAATCACTCTAAAGTGAAAATGGTGTGTTGGGTGTTCAGCACAATGCCTTGCCAATGCGTTACAAAGTGATTTTTTTTAATATGGTATGTGTGCTCATAAATCCTCTCTCTTAGTTTTCTGTCCATCTTACCAACATAATATGCTGGACAGGCTACACAACTAGCCAGGTAGACAACGGATTTAGATATACAGTTAAATCTACCCTTAGTTTTTACCTTAAAGGAACCTGCTGTGAATTCTGTCCCTGTTGCTATATATCTGCAATATTTACAGTTTTCACATTTAAATGTACCACCAGATGTACTACAGGTCCGGGGTTCTATTTCTAAGATCTGTTTCAAGTTCCTGTTCTTCCTGTAAATAAGATGGTGATTTACCCAACTTCTCCAACACGTTTGGTTCCATCATAAAGATGCTCCAGTTTCTTTTAAATATAAGCTCAATTGCTTTGACTTCCAAACAAAATGAGGTGACAAAACTACTTGAAATCTTTCTAGTGGCTACACCTACTGTTTGTGTACAATCATGATTTGTATTAGTGGTTACTTCCAAATTCTCATCTTCTTCTGAGGTGACTGACCTAATATTAGGTCTAAGAAGTGGTTTATAAAACCCTTCTCTCCTTTTGTTTACGACTTTGTTTACTAAATCAAGGACCAATGTGTCTGGGTAACCTCTCTTTAGAAACATAACTTTAAGTGTCTCACATTCTTCAAGGAAAGTTGCTTCATCAGTCACCATCCTTGCTGCATGGACAAGTTGTCCTTTAAGTACAGATCTTTTCTGATGTATAGGATGGCAACTTGTGTAGTGAAGCATGGTGTTAGAATATGTGGGTTTATGGTAGATCCTGGCTACATAGCACTGTTCCTCTATGTTTTTTTTTAACTCAATGTCTAAATACGTAATGAAATTCTCATGATATGTGTGAGTGAACTTGAAAAAACTGGTGCTGTTGTTAAGATGTTGCACAAAACTCTGGGCTTCGGATACAGTACCCTTAAACAGTATAAAAATGTCATCCAAAAATCTTGAGTACATCTTTATTTTGTCAGACCACTCATTATCTGAAATAATGTTTTTATGTTCCCAGCTAGCCAGCAAGTTAGCATAGCTCCCCCCACATGGTGAACCCATAGCCACACCAATTTGTTGGTTGTAAATTGTGTTGTCGAAGATTACAAAGTTGTTAGTCAGAATAACTTCCATGATTTCTTGAAATAACCTAATTTCTCTACTGTTGGCCCTATGCACTAATAGTCTCTCGACTACCCCCTCAATACCTTCCTCATGGGGAATAGAGAAATATAAGTCAACCACGTCTACTGTTAAGAACATTAAAGATTCATCATATTCAATGATGTTAATGGACATTAGAAATGCCCATGAGTCTCTGCAAACCTGTGCTTCTTTTTTGACATACTTCTTCAAGATAGAATCAATGTACTTTGCACTTGTGTATGTGATAGACCCCCGGGAGTTGACTAAGGCCCTCATGGGTGGATTTTGTTGGTATTTGTGCAATTTCGGCAACCCAAATAATGTTGGTATTTTAGGGCTAGGTGTGGACAAGTAATTGAATATGTCCATGTCTATCATACTTTCAATGAATAAATCATTTAAGAAACAATGAACCTTTTTATAGGCCCCATTTATCTCACTGACACTGGATTCAGCATAAATACCACTTTCCAAGACCAGACGCATTCTTGAATTGTAGTCACTTAAATTCATAACTACTAGTCCACCTCCCTTGTCTGGTTTTAAAAAATGGATAGGAAGACTTTTGGTTGAACTCAAGATGTCCATCTCTCCAGCATCCATGTTTAGTGTACCAACACTATTCATGTTGTTTCTTTGCAAGTGCCTAAGGTCAAACTCACATAAATGTTGGTGGCGGCGGCGCAGGACGGCGCAGTGGTGCAGCGGTTAACATTGTCACCTCACAGCAAGAGGTTCACCGGTTCGATTCTCGGCTGGGAGGCCTTCTGTGTGGAGTTTGCATGTTCTCCCTGTGTTCGCGTGGGTTTCCTCCGGGTACTCCGGTTTCCTCCCACATTCCAAAGACATGCATCTGGAGCATTTCTCCCTGGGCCTCTGCTGAAAACAGGCTCTGTGTAACCTAGTCGGACTTTCCCGGTCAACAAATGATAAATAAAAGAAAATAAATAAATGTTCAAAAACACCCAACAATGGGTTCATTGGTGCGTTGAAGGTACTGGACACTCTCAGTATGTTGTTAACAGAACTGTTCTCACCAAACATCAAGTTTAAATTGAGTTTACAGGTGAAAAGTTTTAAATCAATTAATATATCAGGAAGTCTAAAGTGGTAATCTGGAACAAAAGTTAGACCCCTGCTAAAAACTTCACAAAGCCTAGGGTCAATGTCATAGTCAGAAAAGTTATACATTTTAAAATAACTTTTTCTATTAAACAGAATGGTAAGTTTAATATTTATTTGTTCCACTTGGTAAAGAGCCTAATGCGCTAGACAAGTTTTTGTCTAACTGTCTTTTAAACAGCTCTATTTGTAGTGTAGTAAAAGAATGCAGGTTTTTCGCTTCAGGTTTTGAACTTTTAAAAATATGTCTCATCTTACATCTAAACTTGCACCCTTGTTGGTGATTTGTGAAAGCATTACAGTTGAGTCGACCAACATTGGTTAAAGTTGAAATTGCAGTCTGTTATTTTATTTTATTTCATTTTATTTTATTTTATTTTGAGTGCAGCTTTCTTTTAGTCCACTTGGAGCGCTCTTGTAACTCATAACAATGTGTATATAAACACATCTACATATTTATTTTTCATAGTTTTTTCATCATTTTTCATCACATATTTTAAGAGTTACACTCTGTCCACCTAAATGCAGTGATTTAATGTATCTTTATTTGTGCACAAAAGCAGCTACACATTTTTGTTCTTTACAGGTTTTCACAGTTGCTGTCTTT
The DNA here is from genome assembly GCF_019279795.1 of Protopterus annectens. Classification (NCBI taxonomy): domain Eukaryota; kingdom Metazoa; phylum Chordata; order Ceratodontiformes; family Protopteridae; genus Protopterus; species Protopterus annectens. Next base: position 1,151,197,259 of record NC_056739.1, read on the forward strand.
GTATTTGACTTGTTGCTGATGTCATGAGTCCAAGCTTAATTACGTAATTACTTATGCAATACCATTGGTTAATGTTTTTTGAAACCACCATGTGGTCTGTATTAAAGTGAGCACTTGTGCTACTGTTGTAGGTCTGAAGAAGTCTTCTAAATTAAGAAGAAAAGCACTTAACCATTTATTTTTGTATCATACTGTTTAGTTGCAAAGTAATAAACCTGTTTTTACTTTTTTTCGCTTTGGAGACTTTGTGTCCTTGAGCCTTTGTTTGTTTCCTGAGTTCCAGGACTAACATTGTTTGACTAACATAAAACATTCTGATTTTGAAAGCTCCATTATTCTTCTTTGTGAATGCATGATACTGCATTTTATCAGAAAACTGCTTAGATTTACCTTAATTATATATGTATATCTTTTGTTGATCAGTTTAATCCCATTAGGCCAGCATTCTCTTTTCAGGGGAGACTGAAGGTGGTATTCATATTAACTAGTCGAAATATGACCAGGGTCCACTTGGAATTTTCCCTACTCATTTTGATAAATGCATTGATAAATGTCACAGGATTTTTTACATCCACTTAAACTATAGGTGGTATCTTGGTTTTACCTGAACACTGATCAACAGGTAGGCCACAGCATAAAAAAAATATATATACCATCTTAATCAGCTCAGCAACAATGTCCCACAAGTATTACTACAGTAACGTAGACTGTAAAACACACTTACTAACCATTTCCTTCCTTGAGCAAATAGTAAAGTTACTGTGGAGACCATAGCTTTTTTTCTATTCTAAGTACACAGACCTTACAGAGACCAACAGTGACCGATGTTAACAGTCAATAATAATCAGGAAAACACTGCACGATTGTAATGTTAAATGTTGCCATAGAAATTAAACCAGCCATGTACGAACTTTTAAATCAGTGGATGGTGTCTTTAGTACAAGCCTACAATTGCTCTACCAGTGTTTGTCTTCCAGAAGTTAGACGGATCCTTAAAGAGGCCAGCCAAAGACCCTCTTTCAAGTGATGCAAATGGTAACAGCTATCACCAAATAATAGGGAAAGCATACACATACTGTACTTGATTCTACTTCAGAACTGCACGTATTAATGTTTGCATCTGGGTGGTAGTTTAGCGAGTGCATTAATACTTTAGGCATTATCAGGCCTTGATGAATGCACCTCTCTGTATCTGTTATTATATGAGAAAACTTAATTCTACTGTAGTTTATCAAATGAAGACTGACATTTTCTTTAAGGAATAATTTAACAAGCTGAAATGGCTTTACATCTGAGTGAAACAAATGTCATTCCTTAAAAAGTAAATGACCTTTACTGTTTACTGATCTAGAGATGCTCGGATAAACTGAAGAGACATCAGATACCATAATCAAAGGACTTCAGCCCAGGTTTTTCAAGGCAGCAAATTAATCTGATTTATCCAGTTTTGATGTATATATTTGCTGGGTAGAAATGTAATGCCATTATAGCATTTCTGTTTGAACAAAAAATATTAACCAACTAGCACAAGAAGATATCAGCAGTGACAAATGTCAGCCGTTTGGTTCTCTGAAAAGAGACATTTGGCCTAGTGGAACTAACCCAGTCAGTAAAGAAAGCCTGCTGGAAAGGGTCTATGTTAAATAAATGAATGCTTAAAAGGTCGAGTACAACATACTCAAACACTTTTAAGTGAACGTTTATTTAATCGACCACTCAGAACTTCGGAAAACGGAGTTCTAAGATATTTCGTTTGGCCAGCACTGACGTATGTGATGTAATACATCATGTAAGCTAGTGCTAACAGTGCCGTATGGTGCAGAATGGGAGAATTTCCCTTTTCTACACTGAAGTGTGGTCTCTGAGTTGGTATATTTAAGTAGGGGGGTGTGGGGGGCTGCGGAGGGTGCAGGTGGGCTTGCCCCCCAGCTTGCAACATTACAGTATGTTCTCCCTTTTTATTTTTTTTGTCAGTGTGTGCATGTACCTGCTATTAGTTGGTTCTGTGTACTGTAGCACTTGGGAGGGGTAGGTGGCCAAACGGAACTTTTCAGGATTGTGTTTTTCGATATTCTGAATGGTCGGTTAAATAAACTTTTGCTTAAAAGTGTTCGAGTATGTTGTACTCAAGATTTTAAGTGTTCATTTAGTTAACATAGACGCGCAGGAAACAGGAAAGTGGATATTGGCAGCAACGAATGTTGGCCCTTTTGGATTTTCATTGTTTCAGCTCTATGATTGCTTTGGCCATAGGAATTTCCTCATTCTAATTGGACTGGTTTTATGTCAATCATATTTTTCACTTAATCGGCAGATAGTTTTTCACTGAACCTGCAGATTCTTACATGTTCCTTTTGACTCTTCACTACGGGAATATTTGTTTACTTTTCATTTCTGCTGCCTTTATATTTCACTTTAAGGAGCTTTATCAGGTATTGAGATTTCATTTAGGGGCATGCTTTACATTTGCATCTAGTACTTTATACCGTAGTTGGTGGTTGTATAATTCATCATTTGATTCATTGTTTTGGCGACCATCAGGCCAGTTGCTGAGTTTTCAGTCTGAGCTTTTTACAGTTTGTGCTTATGTTTTATTTTGTACACATTTATGATGTTTTTTTGTATTTAATGATGGATCCATGAATATTTCAAGTTCAAGGGACTCTGTTTTTGACCTCAAAAACTACAGTTTTTGATGGTTAACATTTGGACAATTAGTTATGTGTTCTAGTCTATAAGATGGTGGCATAAACGTTGCTATATGGACGTTTGGGGACTTTTATCATTCTTGTTCCTTATACGTTTCCATGGACATTAATCTCTTTTTTATTCTGGGTTTGCGGTTGTCAAACCATGTTGAGGAACTCATAACTTTTTGCCTGACCAATACTACCTGGCCATACAGCTGCTCCCTAACACAAAAAAATAACTCTGGCACTGGCCATACTCATCAACACTTTACAGAAGCTGTATATCCAGCATTACCTAAGCTTATAATAGCTCCTAAGTCCCTAACATCACTTCACCTTGTAGCTATAGACAACTCCCATTATCAATTCTTACACTCTCAAATACCTATCCCTTCAAATCTCTTACCCCCATCAACAACAAACTCCACCACACCTCTTATAGTGTACCTTTAATGCAACACCATTCTCATACAGTTTTAGATATTACCCTTGCATGCACCCCTTTCTTTCTGAAATTAAATAACATGAGTTACAGATATCCAACCCAACTACTAAAAACATCATTCTATCCATTAATAATCTTCACCCCATCCTGTCCTCCTAGCTCCTACCACACTCAACTGCATAACCACACCACATCCCCATGGCAAACAGAATCCATAGCCAATCCCATCAAACTAAAAAACTTCTCTATATTGCCATGCGACCTTACCTCCTCCCAAGCCTTCTCTTACTCATGCAATAAACCGACAATCAAAACTAATCCCCACTCTTCTCAAAGACAAACTAAAATAATTCACAAATTAATCAAACTCTAGCTACACCTACTCCATAACCTCACTTATAGTGGGGACATACACCCCAATCCAGGACCCAAAACATCAGCCAACCCAAACTCAAATCAGCTACATCTCCTATACCACAGACCTACCTCAGCTTTCCTCTTCTTAAACATTAATGCAAGAAGTATATGTAACAAAATTCAGGACCTTCATGCCCTACTAGCTCTATCCAAACCAGATATCGCTGTGTTAACTGAAACATGGTTCAAACCGCAACACCATAATAATGAGATTACTGCCCCTGGGTATAATATTGTCCAAAGAGACAGATTAGAGAAAAAGGGCGGAGGTGTTGCAATATTATTCCAAAATCATCTCACCATAGAACAACTAAATTATAATACCCAATAAGTCTAAGATGTAGAACTAATCCTTGCCAAATTAAAAATAAATTCCACCAAACACATAATTATTGCAGGTGGCTATATATCCCACCAGGCAATAACAACACTGTAATGGAAAGCCTGCTTAATTGGATCTCCAACTCCCTACCACATGAACCCATACTATTAGGCGACTTCAATATTGACTGGCTTAACTGCTGTCATAATCCCTCTGCCTTTATTAACCTCCACAGGTTTACCCAAACTATAACCACCCCCACTAGAATTGACAAAACATCCTAACATCAGTCCATCTTAGACTAGATCCTGGTATCTGACCCCACTCTTGCACAGCAATCTGGCTGTCTTCCAGATACCCTAAGTGACCATCATCCAACCTATCTAATTAGGAACAGATCCCAAACCATCAGTCAACCTATCCTCAGAGTAGTTCAAAAGAAAAAGACCTTTATAGCTACTGACTTCATCAATGCACTAAAAAGATGCAACTGGACTCCCCTAAAACAACTATCTCTAGACAAAGCCATTGAATACTTTAACACAACCTTCATAAAAATCTTAAATCATCATGCACCCCCCAGAACCATTAGAATAAAAACTATGCCCCATGGCTAAGAAAGGATACTAAAACTATAATGAAAGAAAGGGACAAGGCCTGGATTCAGTATAAAAAAAACAAAACCACTACTTTGAGACAAAACTATCTAGAGCTCCGTAACAAAGCCAAAAAACAAATAAAACTAGACAAATCTAGCTACTATAAAAATATGCAAGAAAAATATGCTTACAACCCCCAACAATTCTGGGACACAATAAATGGTATACTACACCCAGTAAAGTCCACTACTCCAGCCCCTGTGCTACCAAATAACCATGAAAACATTCCCACTCAATTTATCAAATTTTTTATCGAAACAGTCCAGACCTTTACCAATGCCCAAAATAGCATTAGCAGCCCCACACCAATAACTACACCAACCCAACCCAATATACAAAACAATACCCCCAGTTTTCACCTTCACTCCATGTCCACCAAGGCAATTTCTAAACTCCTTAGGAAACTTAAACCAACCACTCCAGCAGCTGATATGCTACCAGGAGACTTCCTTCAGATATCAGCTGAAGCTATAGCCTATCCTGTCTCTATTCTCATAAATAGATCTCTATTAGAATGCAAAGTTTCCACCTCATGGAAAATATCACATATCATTCCACTGCACAAAGGCGGTAACTCCTTAGAGCTCACCAACTATCACCCAATAGCAATCCTATCACCTTTATCCAAAATATTAGAAAGAGTTGTTCATAATCAACGAATGCAGTACCTCCAAAATAACAACCTACTCTCCATATCCCAGCATGACTTTAGACCTTCCCGTAGCACCACCACAGCATTACTATCATTCACCAATATAGTTAACCACCATAGAAACAAGGGTCTATTTGTTTCTTCCATATTCTTAGACTTATCAAAAGCCTTTGTCATGGTCAATCACAGTATGCTTCTTGAAATTCTATCTACCCTAAATATAAGTCCTCCCTCTATATCATGGTTCAACAGCTACTTATCTGGCTGTCAGCAAGCAGTCCTATGGGAGGCACAACTGCCCTCCCTGTTACCAGTTACCATAGGAGTCCCTCAAGCATCCATCCTTTGCCCTTTGCTGATCTCTTTATTTACTAACAAGATCTCTTCATCCTCACCCACTGCCTCAGTAGTACAATATGCAGATGACACCACCCTTATATGTGCTGCCCCCACCCTAAGTGAACTACAAACCCTAACCCAAAATAACTTCCCCCTACCCGAAACTTGATTTACTAACATCAAACTTCTTCTTAATCCCAAAAAGAAAAAAAAAAAACTAATTATTTTCAGCCCAGACAGATCTCCTCCTCTAAATAGATATTTCACCATCTACTCTAAAGAAAACATTCAAATTAGTCCAACCATACATACTAAACTGCTAGGTGTAGAAATAGACAATAACCTGAGATTCAACATCCGCATAGCACAAACCATCAAGACAGTTAATAAAAAACTTGGACTCCTCTACAGGAACAAACAGTTTATGACTAAACACACCAAAGCAACCATCGCAAGGGCTCATCTTCTATCCACCTTCCTCTATGCCTATCCCATCCTGACTAATCTCCACCAAACCGATCTAAATAAAATGGAATCTTGCTACAACAAGATTGCTAGGTTTGCTACTGAAGCCTCATATAGGTCCCACCACTGTCTATCCCTTAAGCAGCTCAACTGGCTTGAGTTGCCTCATATACTTCTACTCAGTCAACTCTCTATAGCACACAAACTGTACTACCTTCCTGAGAAAACCCCAGCACTTCAGCATCTAATTCACCCCCACATTCCCTCTAGAGCCTTAAGATCTAGTAACCAGAACCTCATAACTGTCATCCAACATAGAAATGATGCCAGTAAATCCTTCTTTGCCAGCACCATTGCTAAAACCTGGAACACACTATCAAGCCAAATAACTTCTACCACCTCCTTTATTCATTTCAAAAACTCCTGAAAATCCTCTATTTAAGTGACTGGCTATGTTCCTGCCACTCACCAGGCTAACCCAAACCAAGAGAATGTTTCTGTGTACAGCTAAGTATAAACAGTTCTCCTGAAAGCTTGTGAACCCTTTGATATTTACTTGACAAAACTTATAACTGTAAAAATAATACAAATGCTGTTTAAATTTATTATGTACCTCAATGATTGCCTACTATAAGAATTGTTTATGTCTAACATATTGTGTATGTTTGCTATAAGTATGCTCTATTTTTTTCTCTTCTCTCATGTACTACATTGTATTGTGGGGCTTTTCTCCCCGGGACTCTGCTGAAAATGGACCTGTGTCCAGTCAGACTTTCCCTGTAAACAAATGTAAAATAAAAATAAATAAATAAATAAATAAATAAATAAATAAAATAATAAATACTGCTGTGCTTTGTGATACAGCCCTGCACTTAAAAGTAGTGCAATGCACATTTTTTTCTGTCCTACACAAAGTTAATTAATTTCACATCTACAGGAAATTATTATACATTAAGTGCTAATGGTGCTAATTCAACAGCAGTGTAGTGAAAGTGAACCATGAAAGAGTTGAAAAATTACTAATGTAAGCAAAAATACTTACAGAACTCCCAATAAAAGAACTTTATTCAATAAGTCAAATTTTCTTTCTTGGACTTAAAAATCTCATTGTTTTGAGGATCAAAATTGCAGTCCTCAGGCCTTTCAACAGAAATCCTACGTCACACACGTTTGGAGTGTTACATGATTACATGTAATAGTCACATGTTTTAAAATAGTTCCTTAATTGCCATGGATATATATATATATATATATATATATATATATATATATATATACACACACACATACATATCTTTATTATTTTTTTGCACGTTCTAACAAGTGTTACTTAACATAGACAGTGAGGTGTTGCTTAATACCATGCTGCCTATGATCCACATGACTGTGTGTGACATTCATATCTGTGTCTCATCCCCCTCCTGATAGCATTGGCCATTACTCAATGAAAGCCCTATGTGTACCAATAAGACTGTGCATTGATGTGGCTTGTATAGTAACACTAATATTTATATACACAGATGTCAGACACAGGATGCAGATGCCACCGTGCGCTCTTTGGTATGAAGTGCAGAATGCTCTATATATTGCACACCTGCACTGCATCTGACATGGTAGTCACACTCATAGATTTCTGGCAGGGTTTCTTTGCCCTTCTGACATTATTTATGTGGTGTGCCTACCAACATGTACTTCGTTCACTGTGGCATAGCTAACAAGACACTGGCAGTCATCAATGGCATCTTTACTCATGTATTCCCTACTACTGTTGTAATTGTGGTAACATAAAGACAGAGGCTTCAGGCTCCTGACAAATGTTGCATGCGGCATAATGTTAGCGAGGTTGTCCAGTGCACACAGTGTTGTATGTGGGAGTTTGTAAATGGATATTGTACTTGATACTATTTCCACCTTTCTATATTACCATTTTTGCCTTGCTGGCATGCAAATGTGACCTTTATTGTTACACATGCTCATGTACTCATAACCTGACACAGTCAGCATGACTGCAGGGACAGTAACCTAGTTTTAGATAGACTATTTCTGTGTTTGACATACTTTGAATGCAGCAGCACGTTGGCTGAGGTGTACAATTCACACACTCATTTCAGGAAATCTCCATAATAACAATGTGAAACCTGCTGGATACTGTCACTCCTATGGCATCTGCTTGCTACTGCTGCAAAGGTTACTGACTTTTCACCTTACTTCTCTGGAGCTGCATGACAGAAGGACACAAAAAAGCCTTTTTAGTCTGTCTTTTATTCAACAGTCTAACCTCCTGCTTTAATATCTGTCCTTTATTCAACAATCTATTTTGCCTGCTTTCTATGTTCCCCATGACCTCTTCTCCCTCTGTCTCATGTGCTCTTGAATGCCTCCCTGAACTGCCTCTCTGCCAGTCATTCTGGTGGTTCATTCCATGAGTCCACAACCCTCTCCACAGAGTACTTTTACAGATCCAAGGAGCAAAAGGTCTGTACAATCTGTTGCCTGTACTGTCCTCCCAGTTTTGTCCTTTCTGTTCACAGAAGATATTGATTCTGTTCTGTCTTCATAGGACCATAGGATTTACAAGGTAAAGTCGTAAGACCATTTGTGACTTGTCAGTACTCATCTTTGTGATGTAATTCCCATTCCTAGATGGGCAAAGCAGGTCAGGCCAGGGATACATTTGTGGATGCCCATCCACTTGTCAAGGTTTACCTTGAAGAATGTGATGTCACTCTGTTTAACATGTAAGCACAATTTATTCCATAGGTAAGGTAAAGATTAGTTAATAAATCTGTACCTACAGCACAACCCACACACTTATGTATGTTTGAGATGAACACACTAAAGAATACTAGACCCTGGATCAACCCCCTGCAGTACTGTACTTGTCACTTTCGTAATTACTGACATTGTCTCTTTCACCACCACCTTCTGTTTCCTATTATTTAGCCATGCAGCAATCCTATTCAATAGGCTTGATCCTGTTCTCAGCTCCTTCAGTTTTCCCAGCAGCTTCCTATGTGGAAAGAAGTTAAAGGCCTTTATGACGTCCAGACACATCATATCTACCTGTGCTTCCCTTTCAGGTTCTTCTGTAATGTAAGCATAAAATTAGACTAGTCAGCTCTGAAAGCTCCTTCTGACAATGAACTCATGCTGGTTGTTGTCCTGTAGATTGTTGTGCTCTAGGAAAGCAACCAGCCTCTTCCTCTCTTTTCTCTGTTACTTCTGTTAGGCTAACAGTACTGCAGTGCCATTGATTTGTCCCACTCTCCCACCTCTTCCTCAAGATTTCTCCATAATTTTATCTGTGAATTCTGTTAGGCCGACAGTACTGCAGTGCTATTGATTTGTCCCACTCCCCCACCACTTCCTCAAGATTTCTCCATGAATAAATACTGACTCCAGGATTGCACTACAGTGGGGAAAAGGGCATATACATTTACTTGCCTTACAATACTCTGCAAAGTGCCAGTACTTCACTTCAGTGAAATGAGATTCGGTGAAATGAGTTTTCAGTAATTTGCGCTTTCAGCGATTTGGTCAGGGTGAATTGAAATTCAGTGAAATGAGCTTTCAATGAAATAAAGTAGACCCATATATATATATATATATATATATATATATATATATATATATATATATATATATTATTTCAGCTAGTTTTCGGAAACTCAAAATTCATATGCAGTGCAGTGCATTGTTTAGGATAAACCATTTTTTCATCTTACCTCTAAGCATATATTGCAAGACCACCAGTTATTGGAGAGCCCACATTCTCTCTCTCAGTAGTCATCTTGGGATTAGTGCTTCTGTTTTCTCCTGCTGAGAGAAGGAGTACAGGGACATTATTTCATTGTCACTGACATATTGTAACTTGCAATTATTGTAGAGATTTTCTCTCCGGGCCTCCACTGAAAATGGGCTCTTCTTGGACCAGTGGACGTCCCCGGTCATCAAACTTAAATAAACTTAAATAAATAAATACAATTTCCTGGAGACTGCTGATCACCAGAAAGCCTAATAACTGCTTTATAGGTGACAGCTTGTAATCTGTGTTTATCTTCTGATCCTGGTGAGAGTAGGAGCAGAGTGCACTGATTCCTGACTCTTTCTGGATGGACAGTGAGTGTCTGTGCTTAACGTACCGGATTGGTCTGGTTGCTATTTGAGACATCTACCAGAAAAAGGCTACAAGCCTACAGACGCTTCCATCACCTGGGACAAGACTGTGGATCACCAGACAGGCTGTGGTTTGCTTCTCTTCTTGGGATTGGTGCTAACACTTTGCTTCTGGTGAGAGAAAAAGCAAAGGTGTATTGTATCCCAACACAGTGAAGCTGTGGTGAGATCAGCATTAGTAGTAGCCAGGCAGTAGCTATGCATGCGACTCCCCTCTTTTCATCATTCTTGACAAGCTAATGCTTTGTTTGTAGTAAGTACTGCTTGATTTGTTTCTAACTTCAGAACATCTGCCTAAATACTTCATCCTTAAATTTTCAGGGTCTACTTATGTTTCCCCTCAAGTGTTTGGCAGTGCTCCGTACAGACTCAAACACCTTACGTGACATTTTTCCTGTATTAGCACAATTGAAATTTCTCCAGTATCTAGTTGTACACAGGACAACTATTTTGCAGTGAAAAGCACTGTCTATATAGTTGCAAACCAGATACTCTTGACAGTGACTTCTATTCTCACTCCAACAGTCTAATCAATAAAAAGGGTCTGCTGTCATGGATATGGACTTTCCTACTGTCTCCGTTACTGGCTTGGCAGATATGGGCATCCTGAGTCAATGTAGAAATTGCCTCATGTTTACTGATAACCAGTTAATTCTCAAACAAACTGATATGGTATGTGAGAGATGTATTGACACAATGTCACTGGAAGCTATCTCATAAAAGTACTCCTAATATTAATAAGGTTGTCAGCAGTACACATGCTGTACCCATCACACACAATTCAAAGCAGTCATATAGACCTACATATACTGAGGCACTTACATGTAACCTTCCTAAACCACAAAAGACCTCCTAGACAAAGTTTGTTTGTGTCTTTCGGCTTTTCCCGGTTAGGGGTCGCCACAGCGGAACTCAGGTCTGCTAATGATTGGTAGTGGATTTTTACATACCGGGTTACCAGCCCTGATGCACAACCTTCAACGAAGGCACGCCTCCTTCACGTATGCCTCCACACAGAAGACGCTCTAGCTGAGAATCGAACGGGACAACGTCTTGCTATGAGGCGACAACGCTACCGCAGCACCACCACCGCAGTATAAGGAATACCCTCAGCAGCCCCAAACACACTCTTTCAAAACAACACCTCTACCTCTAAGCCCATAAGGCAAGTCAACACACAATCCAACCTTCTAGTCACTGGAGACTCCATTGTGAGACATACTGATGTCTCTCTCACCAGGCTGAGTAAGGAGAAAGTTATGGTCAGTTGCTTATCAGGGGCTAGGATCCACCACATTACGCATGCACTCAGGTCATTGGACCACAGTTACCAATATAACTCAGTCATAGTCCATGTGGGAGTAAATGACCTGACACATACCTCCCTAAAATATATGAAGAGAGGGGCCCCTATTATTTTAGTGAATGCAATGAATTGCAAATGCTGTTTAGTCGAACGTCATTACGTGAAATGGCAAAATACCGAAAGCACGGAACAGCGATTTTTTTCCTAGGGAAAAAAAATCACTGGGCTGTTTTTGGGACTTTGCCATTTCCTCCACTGTGGTGCGATCGCAGAGTTGACATATTTAAGTGGGGGGTGTGAGGGGCACAGCTCTGCACATCAGGGGATGTGGGGGGGTGAAGCCCCCACTTTATTTCATGTTTTTATTTAATTTTTTTTTACGTATCAGCGATTTTTTTCCCCTGGGAAAAAAATCGCTGATCCTAGTGTTCAACATTTTGGGTTTTCAGGGATTGTGGGTCAATTATATAGCATTCGCAATTCATTGCGTTCGCTTATATAATATAGACCCTGAAGAGAGACATCATAGAGCTCTCGGAATATGTGTCTCAGGCTGGTATGAGCCTAGCACTGAGCAGCATTTTACCTTCTCCACGCATGATGCCACAATACAAACAAAAGATAACTGACTTTAATAATTGGCTTAGTTTCTGGTGTCATTCTAAGGGGGTGCAATATTTGTCAGCATGGAAGGAAATGGTCAACAGTCCTTGCTGCTTTGCCAGGGATGGTCTGCACCTCTCCTCTCTAGGCTTTTGAATATTAGTTAAAACATTGTCTTCCCCCATAGTGCCTTTTTTAAGCAATACCAAACTGAAAGTGCTTCCAACATAGCAAATCAAAGGCAAGAAAATCTAAAGGTATTACTGCTCAATGCTAGGAGCCTAAACAAAAAACTCCACTCCCTGGAAGCTCTTTTTACCCTAGAGAATGCTGATGTCTGTTCAGTCTCTGAGATGTGGTGTAAAGCCACGGGGAGCACACCAACAGTGCAAGGTTATCATGCCTGCCACACATTTAGACAAGCTACTTCACAGGCAAGGACTAAAGGTGGAGGTCTCTCTATTTACATCAAAAATAAATATACTTCAAGGCTGGTCAAACAGGACAATGCACTTGAACTGCTCCATGTTCAAATCACCATAGGTAAAATCCAATACCAGTTCCTTGCAAGCTATAGGCCCCCCCTATATGGCGCAGGAAACCCATACCATGTATTTAAATTTATTACAAACACTACCCAGCCTACCCAATACCATATTCATGGGTAACTTTAATTACCCTACTATTAACTGGGAATCCTATACAATATCAAATGTACATGCACAGAGATTCTTGGATTTTGTAAGCACACTCTCTGGACTAGTCAGCTAATACACCAACCAGGGGTGCAACCATACTGGTCATCATTGACATGGGAGAGTGCTGCACACCCCCTACTGTAATGCCTTCCCTGATAAGGTCAGACCTCAAAATGGTCTCCTTTGAAGTAAAAATAAAACCTGGACCCACAACTGAACTGGGAATATTCAAGAACTATTCTAAGGCTAACCTTCTGCTATTAAGTGAGAATCTGGCAAATTTTCAAGCCCTTATTAAACCTGAAAACACTTCTCCCTATACAGAACTGTTCACAGAAACCCTGTACAAGCATGTTAATAGCTGCATAGAGGCAGCTCTACCCACCAGGAAGAAGTACAGAACTAACTCATAAAACAAGCCACCCTGGTAGAATCACAAAATCAATCGGATGTATAACAGGAGGAAGAAAATCATGGCAAAAATTAGGAGGTGCAGCACCTAGAAGGATAAAAGCACTCTCATCGAACTAAACAAACAATTCAGAGGACACATAAAGTCTACCAAAGCCAAATTTGAGGTATGTTTGTCCTCCCAAGACAAGGACAACCACAGAACATTCTTTAGCAATGTCTGCAACCTCAAAGGCAATACACAATTGTGTGCAGAGCTCACTGTAAATTGAGCCACCTACACTGAACCAGAAGATATAGAAAACCTCCTGGCTGATAAATTCAGCTCCAACTTTACTCCACTCTCCCCCTCAACCTTCCCTCAGGAAATATCATCAAATATAACCCCCCCTACTATCAGTAAGGAACAGGTCCTTAATGCTCTCTCTACGACCAAGAACACTGCATCAATGGGCCCAGACAATATCCCAGGATGCCTTCTAAATAGCATGAAGCATGACTTATCAGGGCCTCTGGAATTACTATTTAACTGTAGCCTCCAAACAGGCTTTGTGCCTCATGAATGGAGAAAGGCAACAGTCATCTCTCTGCACAAAGGTGGGCCATCTACAGACCCTAGAAACTACAGTCCCATAAGTCTCACTAGTCTTATATGTAAAGCCATGGAAAGAATTATCATGGAGATGATCAACAGAGATATATAAAACTGCAGACACTGGACCCAACCCATTTTGGTTTTGTCAAGGGCAGATCATGCCTACTCAACCTGGTGGATGTCTTTGAGAAGGTCAGCAAAGCAAAGGATGAGGGCAAAATCGTTCACACTGTCTACCTAGACCTGACCAAGGCATTTGACACAATACCCCACTCGGACCTTGTTGACAAACTCAAGAGGTTAGGTACAAACCCATATGTTGCCCACTGGATAGCCAGCTGGCTCACTGACAGGACCCAGAAAGTTAGAATTGGGGAGTCCACCTCTACAAAGAGGCCAATCACAAGTGGAGTCCTCAGGGATCAGTCCTTGGACCGCTCATTTTTGGCATTTACTTCTAAAAAGTCAAGGCCAATGTCAATGGTCTCTGGCTGACTAAATTTGCAGATAATTGCAAATTAGGAGCTGTCATGCAATCTCACACTGACACAAATGTTCTCAAGGAGGGGCTGACACAGACAAATAACTGGTGTCAGAGCGATGGATTAAAACTAAATGCCAAGAAATGCTTAATAGTATCCTTTTGGAAGTTATCCATCCCTGGTAACTATCATATTGACAACACACCCCTTAGGGTTGACTCAGTAGTCAGGGATTTAGGGAAACACATAGATAGTAATCTAACCTTTGATCATCACTTGTCTACAGTGGTGAGGAAATCATTCTATGTTGTGCAAATTATAAACAAAGGTATGGCATCTAAGTCCAAGGCAGTCACTGTTCCACTGTATTCAGCATTCATTAGACCTATCATTGAGTTCAATGCCTTCTTTGGTATGTACCTAACCAGGCATATACAACAACTGGAATATCCTCAGAGGTTCCTCACTAAAATAATACATGGCATAAGTAATATGTCCTATGCAGGCTACCTCAAGGTCCTATCACTGTATTAGTTCTCCTACAGGCTTTTGAGGGGAGATCTATGCCTGGCATACAGGCCCTTTTCAGACCACACTCTGATGGACCTCCTGAACATTCACAAAACAAACAGTAGCAGATTTACCTGTTCTAAAGACTTAAACCTTGCCTGTGATATAAATAGGACCTGCTGGAGAGACAGGTATGTATCCCAGGGACTACCCTGTCTGTGGAACAGGTTCCCCATCAATGTGAAGCAGAGCCCAAACCCAATTCAAGTACAAATTGGACAATTGTATGGGAATCTGGAAATTCAGCCCTGGTTTGGCACTTGTCTCTCTGATGCAAACAGGTAACCTGTAAATTATTCATCCCTGAGGCCCATGCTTACACTTATCAAGGGTATCAGAACTTATCAAAGGTTTGGAATGCCTGGCTAGGCTTAAAAAGGCTCTTGTGTTCGTTAGTCTAACAAATACCTATGAGCGTATGAACCTATATGGTCGAAAGCATATGATCAAGTTTCCGAAAACTCAAAATTAAGTAAAAAAAATTAAACTCTACATTTTTTCTCCTTTACATCCCCTGAAAATTATATATATATATATATATATATATATATATATATATATATATATATATGAACTCTGAGATCACACTATAGTTAGGAAAAGGGAAAATTCTCCATTGAAGCACTTCTAAGTAGATTGTGGTACAGTGGAGATCAGATAATGTACCCTTTCCCCCAATGTACTGTGATCTTGGAGTTGGTAAATATAATTTACAGGGGGTGTGAGGGGTGCAAGGGGGCTTGGCCCCTGCAAAAACAGATTTCTTATTTATTTATTTATTTTTTTTTAATATTGAGTTTTCAGAAACTCAGTCATATGGCCTCAGCCATACGAATTTTGAGTTTCCAAAACTCAGTGATATTACATATATATATATATATATATATATATATATATATATATATATATATATATATATACTTCAGGAGCTCAAAGTTTCAAAACTTGAGCTTCAAATGGCTGAGACCAAAAGATCAAAGTTTTAAAACTTCAAAAACCTAATAAAAAATAAAAAAAAAACATTTTTTTTACATTTTTGCAGATGGCCCACACCTCCTGCTAAAGAAATATACCAACTTCGAAATTGCACTACAGTAAGGAAAACCATAAATATCAATAATCCAAGTATAGGCACCAGAGACCAAGTGGATCCACCATACAAGTGTTTATTAGCGAAAACACATGAACCCAAAGCACATAAAGCATAAATGCTGGAGGGATAGATTCCTGCTCCAGAGATTTCCCATGCTCTGGAACAAGATCCCAATCTACATTAGGCAGAGCTCCTCACTAACACTCTTCAAGAGAAACCTTGATGGGTGGATGGGAAATAGAAAGTTTACCCTGGAGATCACTTCAATGGCTCTGCTGGACAGAGGCACATGGAACTAATCTAAGGAGGTGGCAAAAGTCAACACAATTCCGGCTAGGCTTATAAATGCCTTAGGGCAGATAGCCTAGTACCTACATATGAACCTATAATACAGTTCCCCTTACATTTTCATCTCAAAGAACTTCATCAGATAGGTGTATATGTCATAATTACTTGTTTAAAAAACATTTCCTCCCTTAGTTAAACCAATAAGATGCTCCAATCAATTAATCATTGAATTCAACAGAATGTGGGTTAAACATACTCCTGTCTGATTAAGTTTTGAGATGAAAACGTAAGGGGAACTGTATTAATAGCGTTTATGCTTTATGTGCTTTGTGTTCATGTGTTTTCTCTAATAAACACTTGTGTGGTGCATCCGCTTGGTCTACAGTGCCTATACTTTGATTATTGGTTTTGGTTATGGGCACACATACCACTTTTGTAGAGTTTTTGTAAAACCGTAAATATCCCATTCCGTGCTGTACAGCGATCTTCATTCAAAATGTTATGGTCTTGGTCTTTTGAAGCTCGAAGTTTTGAAACTTCGAGTTTCTGAAGGGTATCCATACACACACACACACACACACACACACACACACACACACACACACACACACACACACACACACACACACACACACACACAAACACACACAAATATATGGTTGGGTCATGTGATTATTATTGGCCCAAAACACAATCTATCATAGTTTGTTGAATTCCAATTCATCATATGTAAATAACCTGAAGAACTGAACTTGCCCTCACCCTGCAGGACCCATAGTATTACCCATTACACTGATTCAACAAGACGTAAACTGATGATATGGCATCAACATATGGTGAGTAAATAAAGAACAATTTCTGTTGAAAGTAAGTGAAAGTATATTGCATAATCTTGAAAGATGTTGGGTGAGATTCTAAATAAAGTTGCTCTCAGTGTAAGTCTGCCCTTTTTCCGAAAGACCTGCTTTAAGTGTAAGTGACGTACTTCAGCGTAAGGCCTGTCTATAAACAGGCTTACTACAGGGACCAGATTCTA
>NC_056739.1:1151219505-1151319505 GCF_019279795.1 Protopterus annectens
TTCTCTTCCACACTCACCATTACTCTGAACTGTTGATCCCAAGTATTTAAACTCATCCACCTTCGCCACCTCTACTCCCTGCATCCTCACCATTCCTCTATTCTCCCTCTCATTCACACACATATATTCTTTCTAAGTCCTGCTGACCTTCATTCCTCTTCTCTCTAGAGCATATCTCCACCTCTCCAGGGTCTCCTCCACCTGTTTCCTTCTCTCACTACAGATCACAATGTCATCTGCAAACATCATAGTCCATGGGGACTCCTCTCTGATTTCATCTGTCAACCTGTCCATCACCATTGCAAATAAGAAAGGGCTCAGAGCTGATCCTTGATGTAATCCCACCTCTACCTTAAATGCATCCGTCACTCCCACCGCAGACCTCACCACTGTCACTCTAACCTTGTACATATCCTGTACCACTCTTACATACTTCTCTGACACTCCCGACTTCCTCATACAATACCACAACTCCTCTCTAGGCACCCTGTCATATGCTTTCTCTAAGTCCACAAAGACACAATGCAACTCATTCTGACCTTCTCTGTACTTCTCCATCAACGCTCAGAGCAAACATTGCATCTGTAGTGCTCTTTCCTGGCATGAAACCATACTGCTGATCACTAATCATCATACACACACACACACACACACACACATATATATATATATATATATATATATATATATATATACACACACGCACACACAACTCAATTCATCTCAAATGATAAATCTGTTAAAGAATTTAAAAAAATATATAAATATATACAAAAAATCTAGTGGTAAAACACTCACTCATACTCATAGCAGTGATATTCGCTAAGGTTTAAAACCCTAGAAAAACTGTATAAACAGAACTCCATTTGTGGGAAAGACTATTAATAAATTGAAATGAAGGATTTTGGGTCATCTATCCGAGATTTGGTCTAAATGTAGAAACAATGCTCCTGGACAGACACCTTCAACTCCACAGAAGACACTCTGTTTACATTTCAAATACTTGACCAAGTGTACCTCACTGAATTTGAAGGAAACATCCCAAATACTTAAGAAAAACAAGAACTTATGTGGCAACTAAGGCTGAGCTCTTTTAGAAAGCCTGGACTAAATTATTACCGCTCACTGAAAAGTGTATTAGAACTAAGAAAGTTGCCTCATTGTTTACATGACTGAAAGTGTAAACTTTATTCATTTATTTGTTATTGGCATGTATTTATTTGCAATTATCAACAATTTTATTAACTATTAACTTTGTAAATTTAATTTTAAAATTTAATATTATGGTAGTGGCTTATTAATTATTACTTTTGCTTAAGTGGGTACATTTGTATACGAATATTTATCTGTTTATAATAACCATTTTTTAAATATTTAAATGTTTATTCTAATTTTATCTTCATTTTGTGCTGTTATTAGACTTAGGGCACATTGATAAGACACTGTCTCACATTTTTTATAACTAGGACTTTTCATTACCGTAGAACTGCATTAGAGAAATGTGTGTATACTCCACAGATGTCATGGCATTTTATTAATTCTTGTTTATAACTTATTTTAGTGCAAACCTGGACAACTTTAATAGCTACACTCATATTAGTGAGGGGTTGAATGCTACTTATTTTAGCTGACTCAGATAGATTAACTTCTGAATGTTTTAAATGGTAGACTAATGTTATTTTTAAACAAACAGCAGTTAGATTCCTTATCCTAATCATGCACAATCATGATTTTCATGACAGTTTAGCTTTTTAGATTTTTAATGCACAGCATTTGAACTTAACTGGACACATATTGAGTATTATTGGCAGATATACTACATGTTTATATTGGCTCCAGTATTATAACATTCATAAATTTTAAACAGGGTCTTATTTAGGGACTGAAGTCACTAAATAATAAAATACATTTGAGTTTCAGACTTCATATCCTTCAGAAAACATACACTAACACAGATACTGTTATTCTAACAACTTTCTTATAAGAGGAATATTTAAAATCTGTCCTTATTTTTGGGCCTTTGTGCCCTCATTATTTTAGACTTTGTCCAGATTTCTTGTACTAAGAGGTTGAGTTGTATGTGCTGAATTGACATGTAGTACAATATACGCATTCAATTCCAGTGAATAAGCAAAAATGGAAGTGTAAATGTTGGGTTTATCATCTCAGCTAAGGATGCATTTAAGTAACATGCTATATAAAATGAGAAAACTGAGGCAGCTCTATTTTAAATGAGGCGCTCGAGCTAATCACGATTAAGCAGTCCCGTGTTGTAATTTACCTGCTACTTACTAACTCATCATTTGGGAATTCGCACATGCAATTACAATCGGGATAAAATAAGAAAATGGTAAAATGAGGCAGAATTAAAGGTGCACTATGTTTAAATTACTGCCACTGTGCAATATTCTCAGTTTTAAATGATGTGTTTCATAATGCAAAAGCAGCTTTAATCAGTGAGAATAAAAAAATGAAATGATGAAAAGCTACACTGTTAGTTTTAAGTGTAATATCAGGGAGAGGTAATGATAACCCATCAATTAGTTGTACCTTGAGTGAGCACTGCACCTTATTAAAATTAACCAATTTAGACAGTGTACCTTATATAAAACAGTATAATTTATGTAGACAATTTTGAGAGGCATGAATTCAGTTAATAGGTAGCCTACTGTGACTTTTTGAATTTGATAATTTCATATCAAGAGAAATAGGAAATGAACACCAAAAGACTCATAGTACTAAAGGAGATAAAATAAGTAGTTTATAATTTAAACAGAAACAAAAGTGTAATAATTAATATTTTGTTTAGGGCAGGATATGTAATTCATGTTTTAACAACTGCCTTATATGAAATAGTTGTGTCTAATTAATAAAATTAAAAAAAGAATGAGTGAGCATTTAAAGTGCTCATTTTGAATTTGCATTTTTTTTCTTCATCACATGCATGAGGGTAGTCCTTGTAACATATTAGTACAGTGTGTCTTTAATACTCCAGATGGTGAAAGTATATGTGGGATATAGCTTTATACTGACTTGTTTTTCAGTTGCTGCCATTTTACTAAAGTTACATACTGACTCATGACTGTTTGTACGTGGCCTGCAGGGGTATGAGACTACTACAAATAGAAACTGAACCCAATACCACAATAGTACATGGTATCAAACAGAAACGTGGCATTTACTGCAAAATTCAGGAGTTTTTGACTTGTTTACCATTTTAAGGAGCCTGTTGATGAAATGTAGTCTAGCTCTTTTCATTTTGCTCATTGTCAGATTTGATAGGATTGATAAATGAAATGGTAAAAATAATCAAAATATTATCGCTAGACCACCAGAAGAGATTCTACTATGAGAGCATATAATTTGACTCAACAAGCGCATAAAACAATTGAAGAAAGCACAATAACAGCAAAAATATAGCAATTATTTATTAGCAAAAATAGCATCAAAATAGGAATTGAAACAGATAAATGAGACAAGTTTAAAATATTTGAAATAAAAATGAATTTTGAAATTGTAAGCCACGTCTTACTAAAATAAGCCAGAACAAGGTGCATCAAATGAAAAACCATTCTTCTTTTTACTGCATTCAAAAACCAAGATTCTTCAGTTTCTCCACCTTCTTCTGAGAGCAATTAGTCAGTCATCATGCCTTGTATTTAACCTTTCAGTAATTTGTGTCAATATAATAACTAAACATTTTGGGAGGTTTGCCTGTGAGCAGTTAAGCAATTCACTGTATAATTGTTAAGTGAAGAATGTCATAATTCACAATGTAGTCAGTCAATACAATCCACAAACTTGAGGTGACCATGATTCACATGTCCATGAAATCAAAGAATTGCAGATGTGCACTGAATATGACCTGGACCTTAATGAAGTTAGTGATTCACACAATCACAGAGGCTTTCATTCATAGATTCATGTGGTAATACTCTATGATACCTCAAAAGCAAAGTGCAATCCTCAGGGATATGGAATCACAGAATGCAAACAAAATTTTCAGTTCATTCAAATGTTTCATGTGATAAGATTTGGAAAAATGCTTAATTGTTTACAGGATTAGACTAATGTCATGACTTTTATGTGTTATACTGAACATGATGTGGAATTATAAATGCTGAGCGGACAGGTGATCCGTTGTGGCGACCCCTAACCGGGAAAAAGCTGAAAGAAGAAGAAGAAGATAAAATATGATGCTGACAGTATGGCCAGAGGAAAGTTCCATTCTCATTAAAGTATACTTTACTTTTAATTATGAAATTCTTTAGTTAGAAGGACTAATGCTCAACTCCAATCAAGTGATTGCGCCAAATCAGCTACATAACCAAATGCCTAAAGAATCTATGGCCTGCTGTTGAGCATTGTCATGCATAAAACAAGGACACATGATTTACTTTTTTGGTCTAATATGTTTATCGTTAGCAAAAATAAAGAACACTATCCTATCTTATGATATTCAAGACAGACCATGGAACAAATTAGTACCTGATTTGTATACACATAGCTTGTATGTCATTTGTGATGACTATTATTCTGAATATCCTGCAGGGAATACAGTAAGATATTCACTTACTTAGTAAAGTCCTGCAGTTCTTCTACCATATCCCACTGATCAGCACTAAAACACACCAAACACCATAGTCATTGATCCATTCACGTCGCAGTCAACTATTTTGTATACATATATGTACATGACTGCTAGTTGCTGTATGGACTATAAGGGGACACATAAATGGCATGTTTATAAATATCATGGAATGTTTAATTCCCCAGTATTTAACTTGTGCAACACAAACAAAGACATGCTACCATATACATAGTTTAGAGACTGCACAGTGGTTGGGTCAATAAGTTTGCTGTTCTATGCATTGTGAAGTGACTGTCTCACTGTATTCCATCCTAAAGTCATCAGACTAAACGATACAAAGACACATTACAATCAGTTATTGCACTGATGAAGTTCATAGCAGGACAATCACTGATGTTCTGATAATGGTTCATTGTTTTCTAGTCAAGAATTTACATAAAACTGGGAATTTCAGCTCATAACCTCTTAACCAAGACATCAACAAGATATCAAAAATATAACAAGACTTTTATTTACCATTGTTTGAGTGTCTTTACACCAAAAAGACTGTCGCCCTTGCAATTGATCAGGAGAACAAAGGCAATTTTACCTTCCTCATCTGTTGTACTTCAGCCAGAGAAAATGGTAAATTTGCAGTTTGCTTGTCAGGAGGTCCAATAAAAACAAAACTTGCACTATGACAAATCAGCTAGGGGATTGTCTACACTAAGGTTTGAACAGAATGAGAATCCAGCTGACAAACACCTGGAGCAGCCAGGCTGAGATTGATCAACCAAATACACTGAAGTCCTACACTGTTTAGGCTAGGTGTGGTCTGACAGGTATAAGAGAAGCTATTTATACAGGGCTAGACTGTTTTTTTTTAGCAAAGACGTGTTCTATCACAACAGCCAAACAGACACTCCTTGAGTTATACCTTTATCCTGATTATGACACAATAAGTCATACAAATATCCTGATTGTGACACAGGATCAGCTAACACCTCATCTATAAGAATGGATGCTTCTTTCACCCACTGATTACAATCTGCAAGTTCTGGCGGCTGTACCTTTTTTGATTTCAAATTCCATCAATGACTATAAAGTTTCTATATCTTATAGACCAACACAAAGGCTATCCAAATGGAATTACTTGTACCATCTTATAACAGAAAAGACAGAGTTGCATGTATGCTGTGCAATGCTAATTACTGCACAATAATTAATTGCACAATTTCCATATGCAAGTAGCTATATCTTATAATTACATGCATGTCATGTGATGCCTCTAGTACAAAAGATGAAAGTATAATATTGAATAGTAAATATTCTCTGTGTAAATCTAACATTTAACTTAAGGAAAGAGATGTAAGTTATAGTGTAGTGTACCTTTGAGTACTTTATAAGGCTAAGTGTGCATGCGGGATGTTGTATAGTGTATCTTTGAGTACTTTATAATGCTAAGTGTTCATGCAGGATGTTGTATAGTGTATCTTTGAGTACTTTATAAGGCTAAGTGTGTGTGCGGGATGTTGTATAGTGTATCTTTGAGTACTTTATAAGGCTAATTGTGCATATGGGATGTTGTATAGTGTATCTCTGAGTACTTTATAAGGCTAAGTGTGCATGTGGGATGTTGTATAGTGTATCTTTGAGTACTTTATAAGGCTAAGTGTGCATGTGGGATGTTGTATAGTGTATCTTTGAGTACTTTATAAGGCTAAGTGTGCATGCGGGATGTTGTATAGTGTATCTTTGAGTACTTTATAAGGCTAAGTGTGCATGCGGGATGTTGTATAGTGTATCTTTGAGTACTTTATAAGGCTAAGTGTGCATGCGGGATGTTGTATAGTGTATCTTTGAGTACTTTATAAGGCTAAGTGTGCATGCGGGATGTTGTATAGTGTATCTCTGAGTACTTTATAAGGCTAAGTGTGCATGTGGGATGTTGTATAGTGTATCTTTGAGTACTTTATAAGGCTAAGTGTGCATGCGGAATGTTGTATAGTGTATCTTTGAGTACTTTATAAGGCTAAGTGTGCATGCGGGATGTTGTATAGTGTATCTTTGAGTACTTTATAAGGCTAAGTGTGCATGCGGGATGTTGTACAGTGTATCTTTGAGTACTTTATAAGGCTAAGTGTGCATGCGGGATGTTGTATAGTATATCTTTGAGTACTTTATAAGGCTAATTGTGCATATGGGATGTTGTATAGTGTATCTTTGAGTACTTTATAAGGCTAAGTGTGTGTGCGGGATGTTGTATAGTGTATCTTTGAGTACTTTATAAGGCTAAGTGTGCATGCGGGATGTTGTATAGTGTATCTTTGAGTACTTTATAAGGCTAAGTGTGCATGCGGGATGTTGTATAGTGTATCTTTGAGTACTTTATAAGGCTAAGTGTGCATGCGGGATGTTGTATAGTGTATCTTTGAGTACTTTATAAGGCTAAGTGTGCATGCGGAATGTTGTATACTGTATCTTTGAGTACTTTATAAGGCTAAGTGTGCGTGCGGGATGTTGTATAGTGTATCTTTGAGTACTTTATAAGGCTAAGTGTGCATGCGGGATGTTGTATAGTGTATCTTTGAGTACTTTATAAGGCTAAGTGTGCGTGCGGGATGTTGTATAGTGTATCTGTGAGTACTTTATAAGGCTAAGTGTGCATGCAGGATGTTGTATAGTGTATCTTTGAGTACTTTATAAGGCTAAGTGTGCGTGCGGGATGTTGTATAGTGTATCTTTGAGTACTTTATAAGGCTAAGTGTGCGTGCGGGATGTTGTATAGTGTATCTCTGAGTACTTTATAAGGCTAAGTGTGCATGTGGGATGTCGTATAGTGTATCTTTGAGTACTTTATAAGGCTAAGTGTGCATCCGGGATGTTGTATAGTGTATCTTTGAGTACTTTATAAGGCTAAGTGTGCATGCGGGATGTTGTATAGTGTATCTTTGAGTACTTTATAAGGCTAAGTGTGCGTGCGGGATGTTGTATAGTGTATCTTTGAGTACTTTATAAGGCTAAGTGTGCGTGCGGGATGTTGTATAGTGTATCTTTGAGTACTTTATAAGGCTAAGTGTGCATGCAGGATGTTGTATAGTGTATCTTTGAGTACTTTATAAGGCTAAGTGTGCATGCGGGATGTTGTATAGTGTATCTTTGAGTACTTTATAAGGCTAAGTGTGCATGCGGGATGTTGTATAGTGTATCTTTGAGTACTTTATAAGGCTAAGTGTGCATGCGGGATGTTGTATAGTGTATCTTTGAGTACTTTATAAGGCTAAGTGTGCATGCGGATGTTGTATAGTGTATCTTTGAGTACTTTATAAGGCTAAGTGTGCATGCGGGATGTTGTATAGTGTATCTTTGAGTACTTTATAAGGCTAAGTGTGCATATGGGATGTTGTATAGTGTATCTTTGAGTACTTTTTAAGGCTAAGTGTGCATGCGGGATGTTGTATAGTGTATCTTTGAGTACTTTATAAGGCTAAGTGTGCGTGTGGGATGTTGTATAGTGTATCTTTGAGTACTTTATAAGGCTAAGTGTGCATGCGGGATGTTGTATAGTGTATCTTTGAGTACTTTATAAGGCTAAGTGTGCATGCGGGATGTTGTATAGTGTATCTTTGAGTACTTTATAAGGCTAAGTGTGCATGCGGATGTTGTATAGTGTATCTTTGAGTACTTTATAAGGCTAAGTGTGCATGCGGGATGTTGTATAGTGTATCTTTGAGTACTTTATAAGGCTAAGTGTGCATGCGGGATGTTGTATAGTGTATCTTTGAGTACTTTATAAGGCTAAGTGTGCATGCGGGATGTTGTATAGTGTATCTTTGAGTACTTTATAAGGCTAAGTGTGCATGCGGGATGTTGTATAGTGTATCTTTGAGTACTTTATAAGGCTAAGTGTGCATGCGGGATGTTGTATAGTGTATCTTTGAGTACTTTATAAGGCTAAGTGTGCATGCGGGATGTTGTATAGTGTCTCTGAGTACTTTATAAGGCTAAGTGTGCATGCGGGATGTTGTATAGTGTATCTTTGAGTACTTTATAAGGCTAAGTGTGCGTGCGGGATGTTGTATAGTGTATCTTTGAGTACTTTATAAGGCTAAGTGTGCATGCGGGATGTTGTATAGTGTATCTTTGAGTACTTTATAAGGCTAAGTGTGCATGCGGGATGTTGTATAGTGTATCTTTGAGTACTTTATAAGGCTAAGTGTGCATGCGGGATGTTGTATAGTGTATCTTTGAGTACTTTATAAGGCTAAGTGTGCATGCGGGATGTTGTATAGTGTCTCTCTGAGTACTTTATAAGGCTAAGTGTGCATGCGGGATGTTGTATAGTGTATCTTTGAGTACTTTATAAGGCTAAGTGTGCATGCGGGATGTTGTATAGTGTATCTTTGAGTACTTTATAATGCTAAGTGTTCATGCGGGATGTTGTATAGTGTATCTTTGAGTACTTTATAAGGCTAAGTGTGCATGCGGGATGTTGTATAGTGTATCTTTGAGTACTTTATAAGGCTAAGTGTGCATGCGGGATGTTGTATAGTGTATCTTTGAGTACTTTATAAGGCTAAGTGTGCATGCGGGATGTTGTATAGTGTATCTTTGAGTACTTTATAAGGCTAAGTGTGCATGCGGGATGTTGTATAGTGTATCTTTGAGTACTTTATAAGGCTAAGTGTGCGTGCGGGATGTTGTATAGTGTATCTTTGAGTACTTTATAAGGCTAAGTGTGCATGTGGGATGTTGTATAGTGTATCT
Source organism: Protopterus annectens (assembly GCF_019279795.1). Lineage (NCBI taxonomy): Eukaryota > Metazoa > Chordata > Ceratodontiformes > Protopteridae > Protopterus > Protopterus annectens. The sequence continues at coordinate 1,151,228,843 of NC_056739.1, forward strand.
TTGAGTACTTTATAAGGCTAAGTGTGCGTGCGGGATGTTGTATAGTGTCTCTCTGAGTACTTTATAAGGCTAAGTGTGCATGCGGGATGTTGTATAGTGTATCTCTGAGTACTTTATAAGGCTAAGTGTGCATGCGGGATGTTGTATAGTGTATCTTTGAGTACTTTATAAGGCTAAGTGTGCATGCGGGATGTTGTATAGTGTATCTTTGAGTACTTTATAAGGCTAAGTGTGCATGCGGGATGTTGTATAGTGTATCTTTGAGTACTTTATAAGGCTAAGTGTGCGTGCGGGATGTTGTATAGTTTATCTTTGAGTACTTTATAAGGCTAAGTGTGCATGCGGGATGTTGTATAGTGTATCTTTGAGTACTTTATAAGGCTAAGTGTGCATGCGGGATGTTGTATAGTGTATCTTTGAGTACTTTATAAGGCTAAGTGTGCATGCGGGATGTTGTATAGTGTATCTTTGAGTACTTTATAAGGCTAAGTGTCCATGCGGGATGTTGCATGATCTTGCTTGTTCTTCACTTGGTGCCATGATAGTAAAATGTGCAGTTGTTCACCTATTGGCTCTTGGGTGTTTGTATCCGGTCTGCAAGTGTGCGACTCTGTGAAGTGAATATCTGAAATCAAGCATCGACTTTTGAGTGACTCACTGTGAGTATTTCCTTTAGGTGAGTTACATCAAGAATCTGCCTTTGTGTGATTTACCTCAAGAATTTTCCTTTGAGTGATTTAACTTGACCTTCTGCCTTTGGGGAATTTGATTCCCTCAGTATTATCAGACTTTCATGACTTTCGGCATCTGCCTTTCATGATTTAACTTGATCATCTGCATTTGGTGATTTACACTGAGCATTTCCTTTGGGTGATTTGATTCCTTCAGACTTTTGTAAATTTGAGCAGTGGCCTTTGGGTGATTTCAGATATGAATCACTTAGTACATTCGCTTATACATTTTTTTATCTGTCAGTAAAAGGCATTCGGGACTGAGAGCTACTTTCCATGTTCACGTTTTTACATTATATTTTTACATGTGCATATTTTATACCTTTCTTCTTGGTGATTTCCACTTCCCCCAGGCTAGCAATGGTCTCCCCGGGACTCTCAAGCACCAAGATGATGATTTAACAAATGGAAACCACAACTCTCAGCTGTCCCTGATTTTGCCTCATATTTTTGCTCTGTCTCTCATAATTTTTTTTTATTTTCTAGCAAATCTTTGAGAATTGCACTCAGTCAATAATGACACAAACAATACAGTTTAATACTTTTTATTTTTTTGAAAATGCTTGTTGATGCAGAAACTATTGTTCTATAAATTTTTATGAGAAATAGAATAATATTTAAAAAAAATCCCAGATTTTGGGACTTTGCTCCCACCCCTATTATTTTTTAAATTGTCTAGAATTCTTTAGCAAAGATGGTGAGAGAAACAATCAAAACATACCTGGGGATGGCAATCCAAAGATGATATGAAGAAGCTAAATATTTCCAGTTTATCAAAACATATAGCCTAGACTTTGTTAAATCTATATATGTTTTCAATTAAGAAAATCTGACACCATGTAAATACCCTATTACAACATTTTGATATGAAAAATAGTATTACTACTAAATATATATATATATATATATATATATATATATATATATATATATATATATATATATATATATATATATATAATTCTTATTTCTCACTGGATCAGTCATGTTTCTGTGCATTATGTTATATCCTATTTGTTTGTGCTTTTTATATAAAGTACAAACCATTTGCAGTTGGATATTTATTACTAACTTACTATATTATACTTTTCTATTGTATATCTGTAGCTGAGTCATGACTGAAAAGGATCAGCAGACCAGTTCACTAATCTGGTTATTAAACTGAAAAACAAAATAAATAAAATAAAATAAAATAAAATAATGAAGCCACCAGCATTTCCACCTACCTGCCCAAGAGTTGTGCAACAATGTAAGTCCAAGCAAGATGGCGACCCTACTACACGATATAAGAGAATGACGATTCATCATAGGCACTCAATAGAATCTACTTTTTAAACAGTTATTTCTGTCTCCATTCTTATGTTTTTTTTTGTCTGTAATGATCATACCTTTTCACTCTTTCTTTCTTGGTAGCATAACTATTGCAGTTACTTGTAATGAGGGACAGTATATTCTTACTATATAATCATGCTGATCCGTAATAACAACCCCTCCTCCTTTATCTGGTCTCATAATTCTTATGTTCTGATTCTTTGTTAATTCTAGAAGTGCTTTGTGTTCTTCTTCAGTGAGATGATCACAGGCCCATTTATTTCTATTGCCATGTAAACTTCTAAACTCTATTTCATTTAGTTTTTCAAATAGGGGTACTGGTGGTAAAAGTGAAGAATTCTAGGTATTTTCCTAGTTAACCTTTCCCTATTACCTTCATTCCCATTCCCTTTTTCCAATAACAACTTTAAATTTATAGATCTTGCAAACAACTTAAGATCTAAAATTGTATTTCCCATATTATTCTGTTTTTTAGGAATAAAGGTAAAACCCTTTGAAAACAATTCATCATGGCCGTCTTCCAAGGTTATCCCACTATAGATGTATATCTTAAGCCCTTTGTACTCTCTACATATATTGTTGGTGTCCTTTTACCCCTTTGTTGTTGTTCACACCCTCATTAATTTCAACTATGTTGTTAATGCTCACTTCAGCAAAATATCCATCATTTTCTAAAATAATATTTTGCACATCTTTTCTCATCATATCAGTTGTATACAATGATGAGTTGTTAAAAAAAATCACTGGAAAAAACATTCAAATCACTAGAGAGTAGAGAGTACAAAGGGCTTAAGATATGCAACTATAGTGGCCCTATGCCAGACATGTCCCGCCTTCTATATAGGTAAGACAGTCAATCAGTTAAGGAAGAGGATTTATCTACACATTTATGCAATACAGAAACAAGACAGGACAAATGCCCTTTTTAGACACAGTCAGGACTGTCAGAATTTTAAAAAGTTCCTTTTCTGTGTCCTGGAAAAAGTGAAGATACAAGAAAGAGGGGGAAACTGGTCGAATTATTTAGAATACAGGGAAATACATTGGCAGGTTTTATTAAATGCAATATATTTCACTGGGATAAATGACAGGATATCCATCAGTAGTTTATTGAATTTGAAAGCAGAAACAGTTTAAGTACATCAAGTCAAGTAATTAAAGGGTTGCAGGGGTATAGGTAGGAAAAGGTTTAGGAACGACACACACACACACACACACACACACACACACACACACACACACACACACACACACACACACACACACACAAAAAAAAGTGTTGCTTGTATTTTAATGTATTTTATCGTTTGAATCAAGTATGTACATTTTATAATAAAATATAAGACTTTTTAAAGTGAAAGAATTATATTTTTAATGTTCAGTTTTCAAGTTTATAATTTTCTATATCTTAATTGGTGTATTTTTGTATTGTAATCATATAAAAACAGTAAGAGAGCAAGCTAGGTTTGTCTGATGAAGTTCTGTTTTGTGAATAAAGGAATGAAAGCGCTAACATAATTTACTGGCATGGTGTCCTGAATTTTCTTCCAGGAGGAACTTGTGGCTTTTGTTGGTTATTTTGTGTACGATACGGAGTGTGCTTCTACTGTGAAGCATTAACATCATTATCCTATATTAATATTATTTGCAATTATATAAACACTAACCTGAAAAGCAGGCAAGGTACATTATGAGCCTGTTTCATGGGTCCATTTTCCAAATTAACATTTTCTATAACAAATACCCTAATTTTTACATATTTGAAACCACAGAACCCCCTCTCCCACAGTTTGATTTATTCTAGATTTCAAAAGGTGTGACTATCGATGACTACCTCATGATTTATGAACATTTTTCTAGAACTTTAACTACTTGTTACAATGTCTAAATTTTTTTCATAATATGTTTCATTTTGTTCAATATCCATACTGGATCTGAAGAAATTCCTATTTTTAGCAATGAAAGCATTGGAATTTTGTATAAACATTTGTGTAATTCCAAAATGAGTTATTTCATCCTGTTTCTTTTGGTGTTAAGCTGACAGGACACAGGTAAGGTATTAGGATTGATTCTTACAAAACACCCCCAACTTCTGGACAACCACCCACATGCACCTACAGCTGATTTCCTCCAACGAAAAAGCCCTTGATGTTTTAATTGCACCGAAACCAACCAATCTAGCTTGATACTGGCTTTACCAGGCATCTCCTGATTGGTATATCTTTCTAATCTACAACACTGGCCGCCTTTTCCAAGTGCTTTACCACATTGGTCTATCACTCTGGCCCCCTACTAGCCATTTGGATTTACAGTAACTGGAGCAAATTGAATACTCCACCACCATGACAGACACCAGATCTAGAACACTCACCTCTAACCTGTACCCCTTCTTCCACAAAAAAGCAATGCTACTGTTGCTCTGATGTTTAACAGCATTCTTTGTTACTTTGCAATATCAACAGTTTCAAATTTTGCCCTGTTTTATACCTGACTTTCAGCTACTGTTTTGTCATTTGAGCTCCCGAATTTTGTGTTTCAATGGAGTTTCAGTGACTGTGCATCTATTTCACAACAGCTTGGAGTGTTTAAGAGAGTTCCTGACCAAGTTTGATTCTTTGTGCCATCCATTGTTTGAGACCATTCCAAGCCTATCTCTATGCTTGTCTTACCATGCATTCTGTTATCTGGAGTCATCTGGGTGTCCTACTGTCCTTGGATATATTCATTGGATTGGCCCTATCCTCCCTGTCACATGTCTCCTGTATTCAAATGAGGCATTAAGGCTGGGTATGTGTTCAAGTCATTTATTGTACATAAACACATCAGGAGCTGTAACTGGAACATATACTTCAAACTTCGTAAGCTAATTAACTGACTTGTTACTTCAAGCACACTTACATGTGTATCTCCATTCATTCCTGCACTCACTCTGGCTAACTATACAAAATGGCACTGATCTTGTACGTGCTCAGTAACTTATATGCACATGGTATCTAGCTACAGTGACTGACTAGATACAATATACACACTGGTCTATACTCCCTTTAGCTGAATTGTTTGTTTTTTGTTTGGCTTTAGGGAACAAGTGCTGTGGAGGTTTCTGCTGAAGAGTGAATTGTTGCTATGAATCTTGGGATCTCCCTGAAAGTATTTGGATAAGTAAAAGCAAAACGAAAAGCTTCTTTGTTCAAAGTAACCCACTGCTGTATTCCTTTACATATTTTCCAGGCAGGCAGCTAACCAGAGTAGAATGTACACATTCTCAAAATCAAGCAATGAAAACACAAAGCAATCCTTCTTTGAGCTTTAAATTGTGTGGTTTATTCAGAGTAATGAGCACTTTTGTCTATCAGGCTTCATCATATACAATGTTTCTTCCTAAAAATCCATACATATTGTGTTGATTTTAAAATCTGGTACAACTAAAAGACTCTGAGCTAGTCACAACCCTGGCCATGGCAGGCCTCCTAATGCTTCATATGCCTATGTAATACCCATTCTTATTTAAAAAATGTTGCTCTCATTTTAAATGACTTGACAACCATCCTCATGTATTCAGGGCTATTTCTACAAATGCCTATGAGCAATCTGACCTTCATATTGTACAAGCGGACCTTGTACAGGTCCTGTTCCTTAATGATCAGTCAGTTCTTAACAAATAAAATGCTTTTTCTGATCTTATACATGCCAATAACTTAACTTTTATTACTGAAGCTTGTTTATATTCCAGTTATAGTCCTATTCTTTCAGTCTTACTTCTTTCTGGCTATTTGGTATTTCATTACTTTAGGTCTGCTCATAGTGGGGTGTGGTGTGGCCATCATCCACCATTCAGAAATTACATTCAACAATACTAAGTCAGGTTTGGTTCTGCTTCTAACAGAAAGGGGATAATGACGCATTTCTTGGTATTTAGATTGAGGCCATGCTTCTGGCACCAGTCATTAGTTTGAGTATGTCCCTCTTGGAGGATGTTCACATTACTAGGGGAGTTTAAAACAGCATCCAGCTTGCAGTCATCTGAAAACTTGTTCAGCCACAGACCACTGGTTTTGGCTTGCACCTCAGAAAAGTATATCTCAAACAGTAGAGACCCCAAGACTGATCCTTGGGGTATGCCGCTCATTATGGGTCTACTACTAGAGCTGGCTTCTCCTATTTTGATTGAGTGGGTTCTATAAGTGAGTCAGTTAGCTACCCATCTGGTAACATATGGGTTGATGCCTAGCTGGGAGAGTTTATCTATTATGCCAGAGTGGGGAATAGTGTTGAAGGCTTTGGCTAGGTTAAGGTAGGGGGTGTGCACCATCTTCCCCTTGTCCATGGCTTTGATGACTGTTTTGAAGAAGTCGACCAAGTTTAACAGGCATGATTTGAGAGCTCATGCCTGAGTTTATGTAGGACGCAGCCAGGGATGTTGTCGGGTCCCATGTAGGCAAAAGATTTTGCCTTTGAGAGGGCATTAAAGACCTGCTCCCTGGTGATGAGGGGAGGGGGCAGGTGCTGGGGATGTCCTGGTTTACTGATGGGGGGGGGGCAGGCGGATGATATTTTCACTTAACCTGTCTGCCAGCAGGTTGGCTATATCTACAGCATTTGTGTATGTGGTGTTCTTGACCACCAGTTCAGGGCAGATTTGGGTGCTACCTTTGAAACTGGGGATGTATGTGAAGAAGGCCTTGTGATTGTCCTTAGTGGATGTGGCCAATTTGGACTCAAAGTTAGCCTTAGAGGATTTCACCAGTGATCTTATTTGCTTCTTCAGACAAAGGAGAGATTGCTTCCAACTTGGCACCTGCTCCTTCCTGGTCTTTGACAGCAGTATTTTCCTTTTATTATAAAGTTTGTTTATTGCTGCTGTCCACCAGAGGAAGATGATTTGATCCTGTCAGGTATTGCTGAGTCCATGCAGCTATATAGTTGCTCATATAGTTTTTGGGGGTAGGCTTGGACATTAGTGTTATTTCCAACTGAAGGGATGGTGGCTGTGAAGCTGCTTACACCTGCTCTTTGGAGATTGTAGTCAGCTTTGGAAAAGTTTTTTTGTTTGACCCTGGCAAGGGGGAGGGGGCAGGGGAGATGGTGACTTTGAAAGTGATCGTTTTATGGTTGGACCATACCAAGGAGGATGACACTGTAGGGGTGCTACAGTGGCTACTCATACTGGTTAGAACCAGGTCCAGGAGATTATCACCTCTCGTGGGGGTATCGACCAGCTTATGCAATGCATTGGCATTGATGAAATTGAGGAATCTCTGGACATTCATGTTTGGGCTAGAATGGGTCTTCACTGTTATGGTTGTGTAGTTAAAGCTGCCCAGGATCAGGGTAGATGGTTGAATGGATTCAGTTAAGTCCAGATAAGTGGAATGAGCATCCTGAGCCATGGTTGGGGATCTGTAGCTAGCTATGATTTGAATAGGTGTATTGTCAACAGTTATCTGCACTTGGAGTATCACCTGTTCATCATACTGTTTGACCAGCCTAGAAGTGTATACGTCTTTGATAAATATTGAAACTCCACCTCCTTTAGCTTTGCTCATAAGGCTGAGGTTTCAATGACCATAAATGTTGGCATCCTCCAGGGTGAGGAATGCTTGCAATGAGTGTAGTTTCATGCTGAGACTCCTAGCATTTAGCAGCATGACCTTTACATTTCATTTAGAAGAATTTTTCATGCTGGTAATTTTGTGCTTATGACTTTGCCTAAAACAAAGGCACTATGGGGGAAGCAAGCGCCTTTGCCAGGATCTTGAAGCCCAGGGGAGACAGATAAACGCCATCTCTGGCAAAGCATCGTGATCTGTCAATCATGTCCTCCCAGGCTGTCAGATACTGGCTCCCCTTGGAATGACACCAGAAACTAAGCCAATTGTTAAAGTCAGTCATTTTCTATTTGTATTGAGACTTCATTCTGTGTGACGGTAGGATGCTGCTTAAGGCTAGGGACGTACCTGCCTGGGACACATATTCAATGAGCTTGATCATGTCTCTCTTCATATACTCCAGATATGTACTTCTCAAGTCATTCATACCAACATGGACTGTGACAGAGTCATAACAGTATCTGTTGTTAAAAGACATGAGTGCATGATGGCCTTGGTAATGAATACAATTCTTTCCTAATGCAAACCTTACAAAAGATTCCTCCTGCACCGATATGCCTGCTCAGACTGGTTTCTCATGAGCTGTGGTTTGACCATTCTTTACAATCTTTAACTCATTAAAACTTAGAGTCACCTCCAGGCGTTTTTCTAGTTACATCCTATTGATGCCAGTAAGTGTTTAATATTACTCATTCGTATCTGCATTAATAATTCCAAAATCATGTTGCATAAAAACTATTGAAGTATTTCATCTCAAAGACTATATGATGAGCAATACAACTGCACTAGTACTTATACATAAGTAATGGGACTTGGAAACAAATAATATTTTATAAGTGATTTGTTGACGACCTCTTTTTGTTATGGAATGGAAGCCAAGAGGAACTTGACAGGTTCTTTCTTGAGGTTAACACTAACACATACTTTCTGAGTTTTGAAATTAAGGCCTCAGATAAGGAGGTTGATTTTCTAGATGTCAAGGTATTTAAGACAAGAGAGGGTCAAATAACTACTAAGTTATATCGAAAGGACTGTCATAGGAACACAATCTTACACCGTGAGAGCATGCACCCCAGACACATTTTTAGAAATATTGTCAAAGGGCAAACATTGAGAGCATCTAGATTAACAGCAAGGGATGAGGACTTCGACCAGGAGATTAAAGACTTGAGACAGAGATTTAGAGAGAGGGGTTATACAGACCAAGCTACAAATGACCTGATAGATGAGAGTGCTAAGTTAAGGAGTACTACCGGCAAACCCTACTTCCCGGAAAATAGGGGTAATAAAAGCAAGAACCCAATAGTGAAAAAGAAAGTTGTGAGGGTACCCACCCAATACTCAAGTAACATGGCTCTCATAACAGGGTTATTAAGAAACACTGGCCCAATTTGACACACGATCCCAACATAAGGGAGATAGTAGGAGACAATCCCAGTTTCTCATTTAAAAATATGAAGTCTTTAAAGAGACACCTATGTTATCCTATAGAGGCCAAGGAAACATCAAGCAGAAGTGTTGTTACTAGTAAAGGTACATTACCATGTACAAAATGTAATCAATGCGGTTTCATAGACACTAGTAACAAATTCATACACCCTGACACTGGCAGAGAATTTGAATTTAATGTCAAAGCTACCTGCAATAGTAAGGACTTAGTATATTTAGCAGTATGTAACATTTGTTCCAGCTTCTATGTAGGAAAAACAAATAGAAAACTGAGGTTTAGAATATGTGAACATTTGTTATATATTAGGAATCGGAACTTAACAAATGCATTGGCTAAGAATGTACCAAACAATGGGTCAAAGCATACATTCAGATTCCAAGTAATAGAAATAATAAGAGGGAATGACAGAGGGGAGATATCATAAACAGAACTGAGACCTCTGAAACACACTGGGTTATAAGACTTAGAGCAGATAAGGGCCAGGCTTAAACAATAGGATTCCCCTTAAACCCATATTACGAAACAGGTCTTTGATCTAACAATGTGATTTCAATACATTAAACAGGTAGTTAAAATAAGTAGCCAACTATATAATTTTATATTTAATGGGTTATGCAAATAAATATGTGTATATAGAGAGAATTTTTTAAATATATGCATTTTTATATGTACAGATATATATATTCTTCATATTTTATATATTTTTGCATACATTTTCTTATTTTTTATATTCTTTTCTCATTTGAAATGTAGGAAAATATGGAAAAAAATATATATTTTAAGTTAAATGAGGTTATGTGGATTTAAAGCACTGTTTTTATGAACAAGCCATTATGAGATGTTAAAAGGTTAATTATATTAATTATGTTAATAGGCTTATTTATAAGACTTATATAAAACAGAGTGTAATATGATGTAAGGCTGTTGAAAGGTCTGAAGAAGTGATGTGAGAAGCACCACGAAAGCACTTACCTACAATAACGTTTTTTATTTTTTTTTTTTAATTTTCGTAATTTCCTTGGCTGTGGTTTGGATCGCTGGTTGAGTTTGTGAATACTTAGCCTTTGTCTAGTGCAGGTAAAGAGATATTAATTGTCATTCATATAATATTTATTTATATTGTAATACAGTTTGTAATAAATTTCATATTTCTCTATAAATATCTCAGCAAGTACGTGGTGCAGGCAGGACTGCTTAGAATCATATGAAAGCTCTCAGCTGAATCAACAAAATGCTACTGACAGTATGTGTGTAACTTGAGTATTTGCTGAGATATTACAAGATGTTTACAAAATATTAGTTAGTGGGTTTACTGTGACTTATAAAATCTAGTTCAAGACCTAGAACCTAAAGAATACTACCAGTATAAAAATGGTTTGCACTGAAGAATTTGCCATCCACACTTCTTTAGTAATGCCTATGGTTCCACAGATATGAACATTTGTTTGAAATGTGTGGACATTGCATTGGAATATGCAGTGCAAACTTCCAGAGCTCCATTGCTAGGAATGAACTTAAGCAGTCTAGTCGAATATGGGAATAAAGGTAGAAATGTCCCTGCACCTTAGAAAGACTTGTTCCAGCAAAACTATTTTGCATACTGCAACTCTGAAATCTGCCAATTGAAATCTGCTTATCTAAGCAGATAAAGAATCGGCATTCACTCTGCGTCTCTTTTTTGAGTGGTTGAACAACCTTCTAATTTTACATGTCGTCACCAGGTGGTCATTTTTTTCTGAGGAGTATATTTTGGTTGCCTGCTACTTCTCTGCAAAAACTGAATGTATCACATCTTCTCTTTGACAACCAAGCCTCACATGCCATACAGTTAGTTGGACTATGGGAGGATTTTTTTCACATAAATTAGGAAGAGTTTGCCATTCCTGGCTTAAGGAACCTGTAGGTTCTAATCTCCAGCATGCGTACTACCACCTGTTGATTGGACCAATGTTCATTAAAGTTTGTGGAGGCATCCCTTGAGGTTATTGGATCTAGAAGGGAAAGGTACACTTGTTCCCTCTAGGTTTTTGAAGAACATTTAAAGGTGTTACTGCTAAATGCTAGGAGTTCTAACAAGAAACATCACTCCTTATAAGCTGTCCTCACCCTAGAAAATGCTAATATTTGCACAGTCACCAAGACATGGTTTAAAGCCATAGACAGCACCCAGGAAAACAAGGCTATAATGCCTTCCACACATCTAGACCAGCTACTACACAAGTAGGATCTAAGGGTAGACTTACATAAAAAATAAATGTACCTCAAACTGATCAAACAGGACTATGCACTTGAGCTACTCCACCTTCAGATCACCATAAGCAAAATCCCATACCACTTACTTGAAAGTTATAGGTCTCATTCTGTGAACCAAGAAATCCATAACACATATTTAAGCTTACTGGAAATACTCATCATCCAACCCAGTACCATATTCATGGACAACTTAAATGACTCCATTAACTAGGAATCATATGACATCGGATGTGTAGGCACAGAGATTCCTGGACTTTGTAAACTCAAACTCCCTGGACCTGATTGTCAATATGCTGACCAGGGCTGCAAATGTACTGGGTCTTATCCTCGCTAACATGGGAGAGTGCGGCACACCTTCTAATGTACTGCCCTGTCTGGTAACATCAGACCATGGAATGGTCTCTTTTGAAGTAAAAATAAAACCTAAAACCCCAGCTAATGATGGAATGTTGAGAAACTACTCTAAGACTAACTTTCTAGTATTAAGTGATAACCTGGCAAAATTTCAAGCCACCTTAAACCCTGAGAACACCTGCTGCCTATGCATAACTGTTCATAGAAACCATATACAAGCATGTTAATAGCTACATAGAGGCAGCTGTACCCACAAGGAAAAGATACAAACTTAACTCAAAAAATAAACCACAACATCAATAGGCTGAATAACAAAAGGATGAAAATCATGGCTAAAATTAGGGGGTGTAGCATCCAATAGGGTAAAATCACTATCATCAAACTAAACAAATACATTAGAGGACAAATCAAGTCTAGCAACGCCAAATCTGAGATAAAGCTGGCCTCCCAGGCCAACGACAACCACAACACATTCTTTAGCTATGTCCACAGCCTCAAAGGCAAGACACAATTATGTGGAGAGCTCATTGTTAATGCAAATCTACTAACAGACAAATTAAACTAACTTTACTCCTTTCTTTCCCTCAGCCTGTCCTAAGGAAATACCATCAAATATAACTCCCCTAACTATCACTATAGAGCAGGTCCTCAATGTTCTCTCAAAGGCCAAGGGCACTGCATCAATGGGCCTTGAAATATCCCAAGCTACTTTCAAAATAGCAGGAAACAAGACATATCAGGCCTTCTGGAGTCAATATTTAATCATAGCCTCCAAACAGGCTTTGTGCCTCATAAATGGAGAATGTTAATCATCTTCCCTATTCACAAAGGTAGGCCACCTACAGACCCTGGAAACTACAGCCGCATAAGTCTCACTAGTCCTATATGCAAGCCGTGGAAAGCATTATCATGGAAGTGATCAATAATGACATAGAAAACCACTGGTTTACCTTGAAAATGTTGAAAGGCTTCCATTCAAAACTTGTATGGTCGAATGGGCTGTCCAGGTTCCCAAAATAATGAACAGAGCATTGGTAGAATCCACTTTAGCGAATACCCATGTGCATTTGCACATCTGAGGTCAACGTTTTGATTGGAGATCGCAGTACAATGGGGATCAGGAAATATTCCCTTTTCCTCACTGTGGTGTGATCTCGGAGTTTGTATATATAATATGCAGGGGGTGGGGGGATGCAGCCTCCCACATGGGGGGTGTAGGGGGGTTTGCCCTTCTGCAAAAGATTAGCTGAACATCACCGGATGTTCATGTCAGCCTGGTAATGTCGAAAATGTTAAAGTGTAATGTTCAACATTACCAGTGTCGACAATTGATGTTGAAGATATTTTTAATTTCGTCATGTAGGTTTGTTGTTGTGGCCATTCAAACAGATGCCTTTCAACATTTTCAAGGTAAACCAAAACCACCAGACACTGGATCCAACTCAGTTTGGTGCTTTCAAGGGCAGGTCTTTCCTACTAACCTTGGTGGACTTCTTTGAGAAGGTCATCAAAGCAATGGCTAAGGGCAAAATAGTTCATACAGCCTACCTTGACTTGACAATGTCATTTGACACAACACCCTACTCAGGCATTGCTGACAAATTTAAGAGGTTAAGTATAAATACTTATTTCACCCAGTGGATAGCCAACTGGCTCACAGACAGAACCTAGTAAGTTAGAAATGGGGAGTCAACCTCTACAAAGAGGCCACTCGCAAATGGAGTCCCTTAGAGATCAGTCCTGGGACCGCCGCTTTTTGGCATTTACTTCTCTGAAGTCAAGGCCATTGTCAAGGGCCTCTGGCTGACCAAATTTACAGATGATTGCAAATTAGGAGTAGTCATAGAACCCCCCACTGACACTGATGTTCTCCAGAAAAGGCAGACACAGACAAATAACTTGTGTCAGAACCATGGACTACAACTAAATGCAAGAAATGCCTAATAGCATAATTTGGGAAGTCATCCACCACTGGTAGCTATCATATTGACAACACACCCTTAAGAGTCAACCTAGTAGTCATGGACTTGGGGACACACATAGACAGTAATCTAGCCTTTGACCATCATGATTCTAATGAGTTTGGTAATTATCATCCCATAACTCTCCTTTTCTAGGCAAGGTTCTTGATGGTCATGTGTCTAAAGTAGTGAGAGAATTATTCTATCCTGTGCAACTTATAAACAAAGCTATGACATCTAGGTCCAAGGAGGTCATTGTTTCATTGAGTACAGAGCCCCCTTTTGTATGTACCTAACCAGGCATATCCAACAACTGGAACATCCACAGAGGCTCCTCACTAAAAGAATACATGGCATAAATAATATGTCTTTTGCAGACCTCCAAAGACCCTATCCTTGTATTCTGTCTCTAACAAGCTGTTGAGGGGAGATCTATGCCTGGCATACAGGCCATTGTCAGACCCCTGTAAGATGGACCTCCTGCATATCTGCAAAACAAACAGCACCATAATTACCCATTCTATAGACTTAAACCTTGCTTGTGATATAAACAGGGCATGCTGGAGAAACAGGTATATATTCTAGAGATGACCCTTTCTCTGGAGCAGGCTCCCCATCCATGTGAAGCAGATTTCCATCCTACCACAATTCAATCACAATTTGGGCAACTGGGTGGGGAATCAGAATTCACCCCTGGTTGGCATCTATGTCTTTAATGGACACAGGCAGGTTGTAAATGTTTAATATCCCAAGCTCCTGCTTACACTTACCAAGGGTACCAGAACTTGTCAGATTTGGGATGCAGGATAGGCTTAAAAGGCTTCCAGTGGTCATTAGTCTAGTACACACCTATGAACTTATTGATACACAAGATTATCACCACTTCTCTCAAGTATAGGTCATTTCCTTCTTCTTTAAAGGATGTTCTTGTTATCCCAGTCCTTGAAATGCTGTATTGGATTCGGATGATTTTGGTATTTATCATCCCATTTCTGACCTTCCTTTTCAAGACAAGGTTTTTGAGAAAGTTGTGTACCTTCAGATGGTGGTTATCTAAGTGATCATGGTTTTCTTGATTCATTCCAAACAGATTTTATGTCTAGGCAGAGTACTGAGACAGCTCTCAGTACAGTCTTTAATGATCTCCTAGTTGCAAGAGATTAGCAATATTACTCAACTTTGCTTCTTTTTGATCTACTGTTGGCATTTGATTTGGTGGACTTCTCTATCCTCTTAGACCAACTAGAGCATTACTTGGAATTTCTGGTCTGGTTCTTGACTAGTCTGCCTCTTGTTTATCCAACAGTACCCAGAGAGTGATTTCAGGGTGTAATTCCTCCCTTTCTTTTTCTTACTCTCACTTGTGTGGTACCACAGAACTCCATTCTTGGTCCTTTATTTTTCACCATTTACTTGCACACATCCTTGCCTCTCATAATCGTTTTTTATTTTCTCTCAGGATTGTGTGTCAACCATTGCATCCTTTTCATAAGATCTGGAACTAATCCATGACTGGAGAGTCAGTAACAGGCTAAAACTGAATACCTCAAAGTTTCTCTAAAAGTACATGTCACCTTGAGGAACTCTTCCCTTTAAGTTTTGTTGCCAAATATTTTTTATCAGGGAGACAAACATGTTTGTGCCTAAGGTGTGTGATCTTGTATTGATATTTGATAACAGGTTAACTCCTATGGACAACATTTCTGTTGTTGTCAAGTCTTCTTGTTTCCATATGTGAAACATCACCCTTATCAAATAACTTATTTCTCCCAGTGATCTCCCAGCTGTAGTTCATGCTCTGGTGTCTTCAGTATTGGATTATAGTAATGCCCTTCATGTTGTCCAGCTGGACCCTGACTTTACATTTCTTCAACTTATATAAAATTCTTCAGTCCTTCGTCTGACAGAAGTCTTATATTATCATCGTATTATTCCAGTTTTGTGTGATCTGCACTGGCTCCATGTTACACAATGGTTTATTTACAAGGTCCTTGTTTTGGTCTGTCTTGCCTTTCACAGCTTTACCCCTCCATACTTAAGGGACCTCCTACAAATGTATAACACTAGTTGGGCAATGCGCTGAGGCTCAAAGGACATTCTCATGGTCCCAGTTTACAATTGTCGCCTCAGGATGCCGCTCATTTAGGTACTAGGAGCTATTCCTATGGATCCCATATGGCTCTGTCACTTTCCTAAACTCAAAATTATATCAAAAAGAAAGAATGATCCCCACGGCTCAAATAAAACCAAAACTTTTAATAAAAAATAAAACAATGCAACCAACAATACAAGGTAAGCACTTTCACAGTCCTCAGACTGCATCTTCAGACCTATTAAACAGTGTTACACCTGAACAAATTTAACAATCAAGGAAACCAATCAGTTGCTGTGAAAAATAATTACTTAAGAAAGAGAGAAAGCTGAAGCTGAACTATATGCTGAAGAAGACTAATGTTGCAGTGGGCATGCCTTCAGCACTGTTTTAAGAGAAACTCTCTCAATACCTGGGTGTTTATCAGCATTTAAATAGACTTCTGTTCTCTCATTTCTGTAAAATTCTTGAAGTCCCCATCTCTTATATTTCGATTAAGTAACTGTAGATCCATGAACTTGAGCTTTGTTGGTTGTTTTGTTTTACTTTTTATTAAAAGTTTTGGTTTTATGTGAGTGATTGTTCTTTCTTTTTGAAGTAATTTTAAGTACATTGTTGTTAGAATGGTCTTTACCAGTTTGTTTTACTTTATTCTTCTTTACTTTCCTAAACTCACAGGTTTTAAAAGCAGCTTAAAATCTTATCTGCTTGACCTTGGTTACAATTAAATACTTAGCTCTTTTATTGTTCACAATGTTGTATTTGTCTGTTTTAACTGTGTATGTATATGTGATATTTATTGATTTATACAATACCTGGATTCAGGCACTTGAATAAACTCCCGTTTTAATTTCTCCAAATCTTTTGGGTTTCTAATACCATGGTGGGAATGGACCCCATTCCTAAGTCAAAGTATGATTAAAGTTCATGAAATTAGTATTTTTTATTTTATTTATTTATTTATTTATTTATTTATTTATTTATTTAACATTTGTTTACTGGGAAAGTCCAACCTGGAACAAAGCCAATTTTCAGCAGAGACCTGGGGAGAAACACTCCAGATGCATGTCTTTGTAATGTGGGAGGAAACTGAAGCACCCAGAGGAAACCCACATGAAAGCAGGGAGGACATGCAGACTCCGCACAGAAGGCAACCCAGCAGAAAATCGAAGCAGAGAACCTCTTGCTGTGAGGTAACAACTCTACTGCTGCACCACTGCGCTGCATTGGTTCACTCTTTGATGCCAGCCAAAAGTGCTCTGCGCAGCACCAGCAATGTGCCCAGTAATGACTCTTTCTGCAATTCATTCAGAGTTACATGTATTGGTAGCATATCTATATATGATTGTAGACTCTTTTTTGTAAGACCCCTTGCTCCTTCTACTATTGGAACTACCTGGGTATCTTTCTTCCACATTGCTCTCATTTCTGCTTGCAAATCCTGATATTTTATGACTTTGTGTCTCTCTGTACACAGGACACTGTAATCACTGGGTGTGGCGATTTCAATGATCAATGCTACATATCCTGTTTTCTAACATCTGTCTTTTGAACTGTTGGCAATGGATGACCATTTTTACAGTGTTTTTCAGCCACTTCAATACCATAATGTTTGCACAATCCCCAGTGTAACAGTCTCACCACATTGTTATGCCTTTAAGTATACAGTCCTTCTTCCATTAGTATGTCGTAACCAGCAACGAGGTATGCAACTGTTTCAATTCTGTTTTACAAAACCTGCATTTGTCTGTTTCTCCCACATGTTCAATAGACTTTGTAAACCAATGTGTATGTAGCCCACTGTCTTGTGCCACCAATATTAACTTTTCATCTCTTGGTTTGAATTTGCCTCTCCCTATCCATTCCTATGTTCGTTCTGATCAACATGAGGTTCTTCCAGAAGTTTTCTATACTTGCAACTATATTTATGCATTTTCCACATTTCTTGTCTTCTCATCTGGTCCTTCACCTTATATTCTTTCATTTGTTTTATTTGGCACATTCAGTTGCTGCCTGGTTTTTACCCACTTGTGGTTTGATTTCCATTCCAGCTTGACGCCGATATGGTTCTGCTAGCCTAAGCAGGGAAGTCATCTTAGATTTATTCTCCTCATGTTTCAAAACTTTCACTACATTTGTGTCTTGTGAGGTCAGCAGATATGTGTGGAGTCCCACAATTGCAGATCTGTACATGTAATCAGTTTCGAATATATAATCTTGGTATGCACTGATTTTTACAAATCATTTGGTGAGCATGAAGCATCCTGCTTGTTTTCCTTTCTAATCTATCCAACACATTTTGGGGCCAGTCAATCACTCCAAAACTGTACGTTAGGACAGGAAAAACAAATTGGTTTATAGCTTGGATTTTGTTCCCAGATGCCAATGTTGTTTTTAGGAGTAATTTAAGTCTTCTAAAGTACTCCTTAATAAGTTTTATTCACATTTGTTCGTGTTTTATTGTTGATCCTTCATCAATTCCCAAATATTTATACACTCCCTCTTGCTCAAGTTCTATTATATCACATTCTTGTCCCAAACTGATATTTTCCTGGTTCTGCAGTTTTCCTGCTTTAAATGTTGCTTTTGCACACTTGTCAAGACCAAATGACATTCTTATATAATCTGAAAAAGTTTTGACAACTTGCAGTTGTACTTTCAGTTCCTCATCGGATGAGCTATACAGTTTTAAATCATCAACAAAGAGAAGATGAGAAGTCTTTACACTTTGTTATTTTCTAGTGGCCAAGTTATAGCCATGGCCTAAGCTGTTAAGTAGACAGCTTAATGGGTAAAGTGCAAAGCTAAATAGCAGCAGTCACCCTGGAATATCCCCCTTTCAATTTTTATCCCTGGAATAATAATTAGTCCTTTATAATGGCTTAACTGCAAAGTGGTCTGCCACTGTTTCATGGTCAACTTTAATGTAATTGATCAGTGTAGGGTGTATCTTATACATTTTTGAGTACTCTTTTATCCATGAATGTGGGATACTATCAAATGCTTTTTTGTAGTCAATCCATGACATACTTAGATTCTTCCCCTTTTTACAGTTATCCACTATGACTTTATTTAACAACAAATGATCCTTTGCTCCATATGACTTTCTTTTATTGCCCTTTTGTTCTATTGCCATATTTTTTTCTTCTAAATGACTATAGACTGTAGGCATCAATTCCAGTGTATAGTTTACACATAATTGGAAGGCAAGTTATTGGTCTGTAATTTTAGGGTAGCTTGCAGGTTCACTCTTAAGTAGAACCATTGTTTTTCCTGTTGTTAGCCAGGATGGTGTCTGTTCAGGGTGAACATATAAATAGTTTTTACTCATGGCTAAATCTTTATGCAAAGATGTTAATAATCTTCATGCAAATATGTTAATACTTTTAAACAGAAGTTAGATACTGTATCTGGGCCTGGGGTTTCCACTTTGAGGCTTTTCTTACCTTTGTTTCAATATCTCTGGCTGTTACTTCATCCCATTTCATATCCTGTATCTTTAAACTTCTTATTATTTCTTTTACTTCTTCTATCCATTTAGCATCTTTGTTATGTTCCACAGGATCTTCATAGCTACTCCTCCAAAATGTATCTATTTCTTCTTTTTTTGGTGGTCTTTCAATTCCTTTTACCTTGTTTCCCAGTTCTCTATAAAACTTTTTGGGTCATCACTTTTCCTTTATATTTATCTGTGTATATTCTATTTTTTTCAACCTGTGCTGAGATTTTTAGTTTATTTGCATGATAAATCTTGATCTGTTCTAATATTGCACATTACTTTTATCACATTTACTGTATTTTTGTTGATATGTGAGGTTCTCCTGCCTCGGACTTGGCGTGGCTTGGGAGTGTGCCTGTGTGTGGTCTCTGCATGTCCTCCTCCCGTTGTAGCTGGCAAAAGAAAAGACATGTAATGGGCATGCCTTCGCTGAAGGTTGGGCACGAGCTGGGCACCTCAGCTGCTTAAAAAAAAAACCTGCCATTATTAGCAGACTGGAGAGTTCCGCTGGGGCCCTACCAGGAAAAGTCAAAGACAAACAACAACAACAAAACTACATTTGGGGATTTATTGACCTGTAGTCTATTTCTTTCATTGATCTTGCTATGTCTATCTACCTCTATTAAGTCAAGCAACTCTTCTCTTAGCTCATTTTCTTCTGAACTGAGAGCACATTTTTTGTTTTCCATTTCCTGCAGGCATTCTATAGAAAGTTCAATTGAATCTTCCTGTGGCACATTCTCTTCAATTTCATCCTGTGCCATCTGTTGCTCTGTCATATGAGAACTCACTGGCCTATCACTCCTCACCATTAACTGTGTCAGAGTTTCCACAGTTTTCTGTTCCTTCCCTTGCTGCCCGGCTTTAAGTGAATGTTTATACTCGTTTTCAGTGGAAGGCTCCAAAACATCTTCATATGGCACCTGACCAGTTGCTTCCCATTCTTCTGTTTCCCCTTAATTTGGAGTTCCATTGCTCTATCATTTTATAGTACTTTCTGAATTAGATTTTCTACACTGAATCCTTCACTTTGGAGGTACTCCATAACCTTAGTTTCTATTTCTTTAACTCCTCTATTACTGGTCCCCTTCCTACTGTTCCTATTTGTTTTCTTATTTTTTTGTATTGTAAAGTTTTCCATGTCTGCATTCCATTGCCTGTATTTTTCTTCAAATATCTTTGGTGCTGCTCGATTTGCATTAATTAGTTTTGCTTTCTCCTTTGCATAGATATTACATCATATTAACTCTCTTTTTCTTTGCCATGTCCATATTTCTTCTTCAGACGTCTTCTGATCATCCTGTTTTTTCTTACTTTGGGGTCTCGTTCCATCATGCTGTGATGTAACCTGTGTTAGAACTTCTACAGCAAATCCTTCACTTTGCAGGCACTCCATAGCTTCAACTTCTATTTTTTTTAACTTCTACTTTACTAATGTGCTTTCCTACATTCCCTCTTTGTGATATTATTGTTTATTGTGAAATTTTCCATGTCTGGATGCCTTTTCCTGCATTTATTTTCGAATATTTTTTGGGCTGCCTTTTTGATGTTAATTAATCTGGCTTTCACCTTTGCATAAATATTGCACCATATCAAATCTCGCTTTCTTTCCCATCTCCATACTTCTTTTTTATACTTTTCAAACGTATCTAGGTTTTGTTGTTTATATTTTTGCACTTCCTCAGATGCTTCTTTTTCCAAACAGATAAAAGTTTCTTGGCCTACATACTGTTTTTCAAAAACCTGTTGTATTAATGACCACAGTTTTTTTTATTTGAAGCTTCTGGCAGTTTTTCTTGCAGAAGTATTTTTCTTTCCCCTAATTTATCTCTTAATCTTTTTGTATATCTTGTGTCTGGAAATTCTGGGCTTTTTGCATAATAGTAACAATACATGATTTCTTTCTTATCCTCAATAGTCTACTCTAGCATTGTTATTACTCTTCTTTGACCTATCAGTTTTTGTGATTTTTGTGCACTGCTACTTCCTTCTACAACAGGGGGGCCATCTTCCCCCTGGGACTTGCCTGGTCCCATTGTAGGAATGTTTCCGTATTTTGAGGATTCTACACTGACATTTTTTCCAGTCCTGGCACCAATGTGCCTACCAGGATTGGGCACTTTTTTATCCTGGGTCTTGTGTACCCAGCTATCTTTTTTAATTTTTGACCTACTTCTGTCCATGATATATGCTATATAAATACAATCTATATATCAGTGTCGCCTTGGTGAGATTTTGTAGAAAACGGGGTCCACCTCGTAAAGGTAGTCACCAAGACTTGAGGATGAATTCAATTTTAGCACTACCACTCTCCTTTGCTTGCTGACTTTTCATTTCTCCATTCAGAGCCCAGAGACCTGAGAGAGTCCTTTGATGAATCACTAAGTCTCATCAGATCTCATTTTAAAGGTAGAGTTGGTGAAAAGGCATTCTCCAAACTGGGACCAGCTGCTATAAAATCCCATTAGATATCAGGACAGAAAACACTCTAAAGCACTTTAAAATCAAATCTAATCAGCACCTCATAAAGGAATTCACCAGTATGGGTTTCAAAGAGAATGGCTGAAGATGGCAACAGATGTCGGTTATCAGGGCCTTAACTACACTACACCTACCTCTGGGATTATAACAAAAAGTCAACTATGCAGAATAACTGAAAATAATCATGTGGCATTCAAAAATGTCACAAAATGTTTACAATAATGGCTTATATCTTTGTCAAAAATGAAAGTGCCCACAAAACTCTGCGTAAATACAACATTTCATATACATGTAAATATATAAGTATTGTAGATACATGTATGATATGTATGTATAATACAGCTATGATTGTTAGTAAACATGCATGTTTTCAAAGTATAGGATTTGTGTTGTCATAATGACACATGCAACATTCCATTTTAGTGTTAGCCATGCATGCTTTCTGACTTGTATGCTGTGTATGTTTTGTACTGCCATAATAGTCTGGGTTGTGGCTGATAACGGTCTGTCAACCAGTCTTCTTATCCATTTAACAAAATGAAATAAACACAGTAAATAAATTCTCCCATTCATACAGAAATATTCAATAAAGTTCAATACTATCTGGCAGCAAGGATTTAGGTGCTCCCCTATTAGACTAGTTTCTTACTCTTCCAAATGGCCCAGCTTGCAACTAGGGAAAGGACCTGAATGGCCCTGCAGTTATAGTCCTTTGGTCTATCTATGGGCCATTCCTGACTCATCCTGGCATCTTTATTTCTAGCCCCACTACACACTCACAAGTGGCCTTTGCTATTTGTTCTGTCATGCATGTATACATTTTAGCTGTAATGTTTTTAACTAGATCTGAATAAGTTACCCTAGGTGAAAGCAATTATCCACTGAATCTTGCAAATGAATTTTAATGACTCTAAGTGCTTATTTTAAATTAGCACTGCAGTTAGAGCTTTTTATTGTTCTTTGGTTTGTGGATGAGAGTGTGAACTTCTAGCACACACCAGTTATGGTATAACATTTGGGTTCACTGAGTTAATCCTGTGTTGTTAGGAAGTAATATTGACACCTGCAGTAATGTGCAGCCCATGATCACATGTGAATGCACAGTGTAATACTAATATGGCATGGTGTCCATGATAATGCAACACATTGCTCTAACAATGGCTCCAGTAGCGTACTCCATGCACTACAGACACAAAGGTTGTAAGTACCATTAACTGAAGTATTGCTACCCACTTCATACTATCTATGGTAGTCCTATGTGACTGTGTGCACAGTACTACACATGTACCTTATGGCTAACATAACAGTTTTAGTCACATAGCGAGCACATCATCAGTTTCTATGTCATTCACAGCCCTCATCTGAAATGTAGTATAGCAGATAGCTGTCCTGTAGTATGTTTGGTTAACAGTGCATATTTTCAAAGATAAAAGCAGCTAGTAGTAACTATAATGGTAGTTATAACGATCTACAGTCTATCAGTATGCCTCATCGTGCACAAATGGATGCTGTATTGCTGGGCTTGCATCACAGTATATGCAGTGGATGTAGCACAGATATAACTACAGCAATGCACTATAACTACACTGTAAAAAATGAATGCTATACAGATTTAATTCATGAATTTTAATAGTTTTTCATTTTCCACTGCACAGTTCAGCTCTGTTTCATTAAAACACAATGAATGTAATGTGGGTAACAGTAATAGCAAACTGCTGGCATTAACATAATGAATCTATAAGTAGATGATATCTTATATACTGAAGCTGCCTCAACAGAGCAAACTTTTCATGAAATGTACCACTTTTGTTGAGGAACTAGTCTGAGCAAATGAGACCAAAGCAGTTGGGCATATTAGCACAAGGATTGAACCAGTACAGTAGACAATGAATGCAACAGTTTTCATGGTAGTTTGTCGAGCAACACAAGGACCATGTAATTAGCCCTGTAAACAATAAATGCTTATATATATATATATATATATATATATATATATATATATATATATATATATATCTTTATATATCTATATTATACTTTTAAAGCAACACTGTAAAATATACATGCATGTATAACAGGTGCCACTGTACAGTCCCTGGTTACAGAGGTCTACTAATGTTTGGTTTTCTAACTCTGTTAGTGTTTATGGCTACTTCACTACCCCCCTCCCCTAATTTTCATCTAGTTTGTGGCTCAGTCTGTGATTGTAGTTAGGCTTGTTATCAGGTACATGGATTGCTTCAGTACAGTTCCACAATGGCTAAATCTTGTTTGTGGATTTGATGCTGATTTCTTACAGTTTCATCTTTTACTGTGGCTACCTTTCAGAAAAAAGACAGGTACTGCATGCCTAGGTGGTAGGAGAGTCCTTTTCCAGTGGAAAAGAAAAAGGTTTTCCAAGAGCTCAACCAAATAAAGATCTGAAAGAGGCAGAGAGAAAGGTCAAAAAAGGTCTGAAAATGTTACTATAGCAAGCTGCTTTTAAATGCTTTACAGGAAGGTGAACTGGACCACAAGGGCCTATTTAGATATCAGTATATATCTACAAGGTTGCAGTCATTAGTTGACTGAAAAAAGGATTGTCTCATTTGGTCTTCTACTGCTTTTCTCAAAATTAATGCAAGAATGCTTTGTGCTTCAATGCCTGATTGCCCCTTCATAGCAACTGTACAACAGTGGAGTTGGAATATATAACAAAGGGGGTGGGAGTGAAGCCCTTATGTTTTGGGGTATGAGGGCAGTGCTCTTCTGCGGTATAGCTCCGTAAGGTAAATGTGCGATAGTTATGGACCTTAGGGTTAGGGTGCGGGTTAAGGTAAGTGCATAGATAGTAATGTATGTAAGGGTTAGAAGTAGGGTTTTGATAAGTGTATGTGTGTGGATTACTTATCTTGTTTGGGTATAGCTTATTAAGGTAAGTGTGCGATAGTTATGGACCTTAGGGTTAGGGGGGTTAGGGTGCGGGGTAAGGTAAGTGCATAGGTAAGTGCATAGGAAGTAATGTATGTAAGTGTTAGTGTAGGTTTAGAAGTAGGGTTTAGGTTAGTGTATGTATGTGGTTTATTTATATTCTTTAGGTGGGTGGTATAGTGGGAAGTGGTGTAGTGGGAAGTATGTTTTGTTTTCATTACTAGGTGGAACGGTGTTGAGGTTTCATTGAATTGTGCATTCGCTTAATAGGTGTCGATCATGCTGTATTCAACAACCTACCCTATTTATATATCTATATATATATATATATATATATATATATATATATATATATATATATATATATATATATATATATAAACTGTATATAGGGCAGGGCGAAAGCAGCAGCTGCCCACACACAAGCTGGTAGGGGAGGTGTGAGCAGCAGGTACCAGTGGGGTGGAAGGGAAGTACCAGCAGTCATTAATGAAGCCACAAGGATGTCAGACCTTCATAAATGAATGGTGATATTGCACTCTCATTTGTGGTGGTTCATTCAGTGCTAGTAATGGCAGCAAGGTGCTTGTTGGTGCTTATTTCAGATGTAGCAGCAGCTTGCTGTAGTAACATTTTCAGACCTTTTTTGACCTCTCTCTCTTTTTCTCTGTCTTTTATTTATTTTTTTGGTCCACAGCTCTTGGAAGACTTTTATTGGTTCTCTGGAGAACTGCTCAGGGTGACAGACAGCCTATGATAACCTATCTACAAAACTGTTATATTGATATATTAATGCACCAAAGTCCATGAAACAAATGTCAATGGTCCAACCTTTTCTCAGACAAATAAGTGTATTACAGAAAATGAACTTTCAGTGCTGAAAACTAAAGACAATCACAACAAAGTACCTTATTTTCTTTCAAAGTCTCAAAGTTCCATAAAGAAAGAAAGGCAATCTCTCACACAAAATCTAGTATTTCCCTTCTTGGGCAGGAATTAATATTTGTAGCACATACATGCTTCCATACGTTCTCGTCTCTATGGATACCTTTGTAAGAAGATATCCAATTTACCTCTTCTTACTGCAGCATAGTACCCAGAGCCATTGTTCTAGGACACAATCCAGTTCTGACAGAGGCCAACTTCTGTGACTTAGTACAGCTGCAGCCCACTCTGTTATACATTACATAACTGGTCTACTGAGGTTCTGTTACCTGAATCATGTGGGAAACCTCTGTGCCTAATGCATAATGACACCTATTTAAAGCAACAGTTCTGTTTAATCATGTATTCATCATATTTACATCATTTTAAAAGTAATAGTTCTATTTACTACATTTGTTCATGCTATTTGCATCAGTCTGATGTCACTAGATAAATAGATATACACAGATATTAATACATGTATGCATGCATGCACATAGATGTATTAGAAAAGCATATACAAACTGTATGTAAGCATACACGTAAGTCATTAGTCACCAGAAATGAAATCAGCTTTAGGCTTGGATTACCACCATAATCAGATGTACTGCATAAAGCATACATCTGAAAAAATCACAAAGGGAATACTGCTTCAAAAACGGAACTGTCCCTAGTGGCACAGAAAAATAAATCCTGAGCTTGAAGGTAAACTTTTCATAGAAGGATACATTCTAATATGCAAAGACAGTATTCCAGACCCTGAAGGCAAAAATGAAAAAGACTTTCATACTGCTTTTCAGTGAGACAAAAATGGAAGTGAGAGTCAAGTATGAGAATAATAAAAAGCCATGTCCTGACACTGTCTTTTTTTTCTAATGCTTTTGCTGAAACTTGGCAGAGTCCCATGTGAAGAAGCTGGAAGACTGCAGTGCATGGCAGTAATTTAGCTCTTTAATAGATTGACAATCAGTTTACTTTCTCTAGACAGGCAACAACAGACACTTTTTTGAAGGGTACTGCTACTCACCTCTGTCCTTGCAGTCACTCTGTCCAAGGGAACATCAGTACCCACAAGCAGCTGTGGCTCACCTTCAGTCTCACTGCGATGGGATAGCTCCCTCCCTGAAGTAACCACCTCACTAGTCCTGGCTTCAACTGTGCAGTCTGTCTGGTTCTCCGCAGGCTACCAGACCCACATGCTTGTCTCCAAGTCTGACTGCATGTACCTGCATGCACACATGGTACTGCACTATCAAAATCATTCCTTATCAGCATATCTGGGGTCCCTCCTAAGCTCTGACTACAGTAGACTGCCCAAGCAAGTAGGCTTCACAATGGCTAGGTCAGAGGTTGTGTCTCTCTTAGCAGTGGCCTCTTTTCCATCTACTAAGATAGGATATAACATCTTGTGGTAGTTTGGTACCTTGTTGTCTCGAGCCAACTTACTGCTGGCATTTTGTCATTTCTACTTACTGTCTCTCCCACCTTTTCTTCCCCACCTTGCCTCTGTGGAAATCTATATGCTACATGGCCCCCACTGGTTGCATTTAAAACATTTAACCCTTGGTCCTGGATGTGCCCCTGGATTAGTGGCTTCCTCTGCTACTGGCAGACTCTGATGGAGCAGTCTGGGCAGCCCACCATGGGTTCCCTTAGAGTTATGAGCAGCAATGGATATCCCTTTCCTGTGCAGTGATGCCCTGCTTGCTAGGTATAGGTCTCCCTTCTTTCCCAGCTCATCTGCAGTATTGCATTGCCTATCAGCAAACCAGATACTCATGTCCTCAGGCAACATGCTAATGGCTTGTTCTCTCACCAAAAGGTCTGCCAGCCCTTCAAAAGTGGTGACCTGACATCCACTCACCCACCTATGAAAATAAGTGCTTAGTTCAGCAACATCTTCACACATACTTTCATTTGCCTTGCGTCTATGCTCACAAAAAATTTTCCTATAAGCTTAAAACATTCTAAAAGACAGTTTTTTACAGCATTATAATTTAAGCAATCAGTATCCGACAATTTAGAAATAGCAGTTACAGCTTTACCATGGAGTAAGGGGGTGAGGAACCATGCCCAGACTCCTTGGTCAACATTATACTGTTTATATACCCTTTCAAACATATAAATTAAATTATCAAAATTATCCCCTTCTGTAAATTGTGGAAGTAATTTACTGACCTTTGTTGCTTCTGGGATTAGGTTACTTCCTTCCCCATTACCTCCATGACCCTGGAGAAGAGTCATCATCTTCTTTTCATTTTGCCTCGGCCTTTCATTCTCCCCAGCTTGCAGACATTTCAGTCTCTCTGCTGCTTCTCTTTCCATTTGTTTCTCCTGTCGCAGTCTCTCTGCTGATTCTATTTCCAAATGTTTGGACTTCACTTCAAGTCTCTTTAACTCCAGACAGATTTTTAAGTCCTCTGTGGAAAGGTTGAAATGTTTATTTTCTGAGAGTTGTACATCTCCAAGGCCAGCCTAGCTGTCCTCTTGAATGCTGGTTTACGATGCAGCTGTGCTCAAGGCTACAATAATTTCTGCCTTAATCAGGCTGGCATGCACCAGTCCTTTAGCCTGGCACATCTCAGCCAACTGGCTCCTTGTCAGCTTGCCATATTCTTCTGCTGACATGCTTGCCTGCTCTCCCTGACTAAGCTAAAAATAAATTGGGATATGACACTCTGAATGTTCGCTGTGTGGCTGATTGGGAGTACAAACACCTTCCTAAGTGACCACTGTTTACAGGCTACAGGAATTCAATATCCACACCACTAAATCCTAATATGTGGCTATCCCACCACTACATGACAGTTAATATGTGATGTGGATATCCCACCACTGCCACCAGTTGATATGTGATGCCCCTGCACTGGCCCAGTAATCAAGGAGCCTCAATCCTCACCACTGGCAATAGTGGAAAATGTACACACTGGGAGGATGACAAGTAAATACACAGTAAAATGCAATTTCTCTTAAGAGTATGCAGAGATCACAGTTAGTCTGGGGATGGTTTCTCCCTCTTTCTCCAGATCCCCAATAAGACACCCCACTGGTACAACAACAGGGTTGAGATCTCAGCTGAGTGGCCAAACCAAGATCCCCAGTACCTTCTCTGTCCAACCAGTGCTTCGTGTCCCTGCCCAAGTAGCTGACACACACACTCTTTGAGATTTGATTTATATACAAACACACACACACACACACACACACACACACACACACACACACACACACACACACACACACACACACACACACCTGGGGAAGGCTGCACAGGTTTATTAGCTATGCTCCCTTCTGCCCAGACTATAAGGTAGTTCTGACTGCCACCAGCCAACTCCTATCAGCTACTTTAAGGCCCTTACCAAATGGTGTCCATTCCTACTGTGTAATCTTACTATTAATCCAAATGGTAGTTTTGACCAACTACTAGGCTATTAGGAGTGGCCTGTACAGTGTCACCAAATAGATATGCAAGTACTCTAAGAGTTTAAATATCTCTAACAGACCAGCCACAAATAAAAGGTTTAGATATATTTAATAACAATAATAGAACAAGACAATACTCAGTTAAGTAATCAGTTACATCAGAGTTGAAAACCAAAGGAAATATTTAAAACAACATTGCAGGACAGTCACAAATAAATAAAGAAAACAACTAAGCTACACTTTACTATATTGCTATCTGACTCGAGTTACTATGCCCTAAAAACTTACAGCAAGACAAGTGCAGAAGGTGATGAGTGGATGTTCTTGTTAGGTGAAAGACAAAATACAAAATGCACAGTCTCTCTCTCTCTCTCTCTCTCTCAGAGAATTCTTAAATTAATATAAAATATTACTGCTGGGTTAGCTTGGGTGACATCAACTTTTGTCACCTGACTTTAGTTCCAAAGCTAAACCCCCATTGTAGCATTTAACATCTCCCTGTGAAAATACATACCCTGGGATTCAAGAAAGTTCCGTGTAAGAATAAGTCTATTCTTGTACGGAGTGGATCGTGGCTGTGCAGCACAGTAGCGCACCTTGCATATTCATGAAGGCATGCTACTGTATAACCTGCATGGATATGATCTATTAATGAGTGCAGAGGACATGTCACAGCAGTGTCCGCACATGTTACATGCCCCTGCACTCAGAAAGTGCCATTACGGCACTGCTAAATGTAAACAACAGTTATTTGCGGACATACTGCACAACTGTTGAGATAATCGCAGAATGTCCAGGGGTTTGCCCACATATCTGGCCATTGAAGGCCAAAGTAAAAGTATATAATTACAGACATTTGAGTGCCAGACATCATACACATGAGAAAACTCATGCAATGCAAAACCAGTTATTCTATCAACATGTAAGATTTGTAAGAGAAAATTTTAAAATCGGCCCTATGTTTGTGCCTTTTTGTCTCCCCATTACTTATGACTTTGTCCAGATGTCTTGCTGAAAGAGGTTGGAGGTATGTGCACACCCCTAATGTGAGCAAAATTTAAAATCCATTTTATCTTTTTTTATCACCCCAAGTAACGTTTAAGCATAGCTGAGCAGGTGTGCGTGTTGCACAGCTGTGCTTAGCATAGCTTAAATATACAAAGGAGCTAAATAGAAATATACAGGTAAAACTACCAAGCTGAAATAGTGTAGTGGTTAGAGCTTTGGATTTACATGCAGTTATTCACAGTTCGAGCCAAAATGAAGTCTCTTTAATTTTACATGTAAAAGCAGTATTAAAAGTCTGATGTTTTATTAAATGAGGTAGTAAATAACATTTATCAATCAGGGTAGTGTAGCAGGCCCACAACTGAGGTGTAAATCCAGAAAAGATGTGAAACCCACATATAAATACAAGAGCCCCATACAGTATAGTCATACAAGAATAAATGTAAATGAAAACACATTGTGGGGTGTCATGGAAGGTAAACATAAAATTATAATATGTCAGTAATGATGAATGAATCTCATATACCTGATAGACTTCTTCTTCTTCTTCTTCTTTCGGCTTTTCCTGGTTAGGGGTCGCCACACCAGATCATCTGTCCGCGCATGATTGGCAGTGGAGTTTTACGGTGTCAAGTTGCCAGCCCATCACCCAGCCTTCCACAGAAGGCACACACTCATACCTAGGGCCAATTTAGAGTGTCCAATCCACATACTGCATGTCTTTGGGATGTGGGAGGAAACCGGAGCACCTAGAGGAAACCCATGCAACCACAGGGAGGGCATGCAGGCTCCACACAGAAGTCACCCCAGCTGAGAATTGAACCTGAGAACCTCTTGCTGTGAGGTGGCAATGCTAACTGCTGCACCACCGTGGCCGCCCCATATACCTGATAGTCTATAAAATGAAATTTGAGTAATGCTAACTATTGGTCAGCTCTGCTTAGTTGGTGTAAGCATTGCTTAAATATAAATGCTAAGCACTGAGTAGCCCAGCTAAGCAGATTTGTGCATTGGTAAGCAGTGCTCAAGATCTGACCCTGTAAGCACTGCCAACCTTAGCTAAGCGGGTTTGCCCATTGCTTAGCTTACCTCATATCAGAAATGGTCCAATGATGGCAAAGGGTGGGAAATCATCCCTATTTAAACCTTGCAGGTGGGAATACAGCCCATAACTAGTTGTAGCTCATCACCACAGGCACTGTGGCTGAAGTTGGTGAGAGATTGCGCTTTTGGGCTCAGAGTTGGAGCATTCAGGAGTCCAGGGTCATGGTTGGACTCCTAGTGAAAGACCATGAGGGGAGACTGCTGCAGGGCCAGTACCAGGGCTCCCAATACAGGACCATCTCACACGTGATCTTGCCAGTGCTACTGGCATCTCTCAGACTGGTGAGCAGGTCTGGCACTACTTCGTTGACCTGAAGCATAGGAAGAGGAAGCTCTTGGTCCAGTGGGTCCAAGATGCATGAGCAGGGAATGTCCCAGACGTGTGTAAGTGTCAGTATCAATTAGTGCTTGCCAAAGTCCAGCCTGTGTATGTGATGGATAGGTGTACATAAATGTTTATCTATCTCCTGTACAGCTGCAGATGACAGGGCCATGAACGTGGATGCCCATGCTAGCAGGCTGCTAAGGCTGCATCATGAGGCTGGTGAGTACAAATCTAGCTTGTAGTACTCAACGCAAATAAATAGAAAGGAGTAGATTGTCACCTGTCAGTATTTAAAAATGTGTATTGTTTGCACTGAGTAAATGAGACATTAGCAGAGTAATAGTGATGTACAGGATAGATATCAATAAAAGTGTCAGTACCTGTCAATAAAACTCAAAACCCCAAAGTGGTTGTGTCTACTTTGGTGTATAGTGGTATGAATCTAAATGTGTACAGGTTCTGCACAGCAACTATGGCTCTGAAAGCATTAAATAATTGAGGCTCATCTGACAAAGAGTGTGGAGTTGTAAAACAGGAGATTAACTATATGAAATATTCAATGCACCAATATCTGATACCTGAATAGTAATGTTGTGTTAACCAGTGTTTCTCAGACTGTACTATGTCAAAGTATGAATACACAGTATAAGAACTATCTGCCATGGATGAATGTCAGAATTACAAGGTCAGACTGTAAAACCAAGAGAGTATTAGGCAGAAAACAGTTAAACAAGAAACAGCAGTTCCACAGTATCTCATTCTGATGAAACACAAACTTGTATTTTTTTGCACAAACAGGCATGGTTTGAATCCCAGGAGTGGTAGTAAGCTGTATGCATAATTTCACCCAGGAATATGTGAACATGTGTAGAAACAGTCAGGTGGTGTTAACAGGAATTTCCTCCACAAGTCTATCAGGTAAGAAAAGGTATATATTAGCAGTAAGAAGACTGTACTTATACTCTGTGTACAACACCCACTGTCCAACCCCAAGGCTACAAATGACAGCAAGATAAGTACATACACCAAGTAGTCTCCTCTAATAAATGTCCCTCAAGTGTCATGCTGCCACGGCTAGTGGTCACTGCTGCCAACACCCAGGGTAACCGATAGAAATCAAGGCAGAGTGTGGCAGCACAAGCACACAGTATGAGTGCACATACGTAACCTTGACTATGTGAATACGGTAGAAACAGTCAGATAGTGTTAACAGACATTTCCTACACAGGTCTGCCAGGTAAGCGAATGCTCATATCAGCCTTAAAAAGGCATTAGTAATACATTGTGTACAAACATACCACTGCCCAACCCTAGGCCATAGGTACCTGGAGAGTAATGAGTAGAGTAATGATCATTACAGTTGTGGGCAATTGAAGCCTATACAGTTGTTAACTGACATCTCTCTCTCTCTCCCCCACCCTATCTGCACCAATAATCTATACACATATATCAAAGGGCATTTTTTTTTCACCAAGTCTACTGTTGGGACATGTGTCCTATTGCTCTACAAATATTTAAATGTTTTATTATTAATACTCCCTGTTCAAATACTATCATTGGTGGTCTGTTGCTATCAATGTAACCTGCATGCTGTTACAATGTC
This sequence comes from Protopterus annectens, assembly GCF_019279795.1. Taxonomy (NCBI): domain Eukaryota; kingdom Metazoa; phylum Chordata; order Ceratodontiformes; family Protopteridae; genus Protopterus; species Protopterus annectens. Next base: position 1,151,261,902 of record NC_056739.1, read on the forward strand.
CACTGTGGTTCCATATATGCATGTGTTCTGTTTGCTATGCAACTGTTTGAAATCCATTTTATGGGGTCAATTGGAACACCCATGCATGATGTTATAACTAATCCTGGAATGTGTTGTTCATGACCAACCAATATATGTTGTAAAACCTCAATACCATAACACTTCTGGAAAGGCCGATCCCAGCGGATCTGCCTGTCCTGCCTCATCTGGCCGTGGCACCAGGCCCCAACACATCTGAGACCTAACCTGGGGCCTCCTCATCCACTGGTCCTGTACCACGTTCTGGTTGAACAGCCTCAGGGGATGGGGCCCATCCCCACTGGGAGCGGGCTCGGACAGGACACCGTCACCTGTAGTCATGCCTGGGGTTTGATGCATAGCAAGCTCCAAAAGGGGTTTGGAGATCAGCTATGCCAGCTTGAGGGCCATGTGGCGCATCTTGAGAGTGAGCCTGCCTCTTCTGCTCAGCCTCCAGCACAGCCACCTTTGAGGCTGTGAAGGTGCACTGGTGACTGCCCATGGGTGGGGACCTCAGTCCCACTGTATTCATTTGGGGGCTCGTGGCCATTTGATTCCCAACCGCCCTCCCCACCCAAGGTGTTTACTCCCCACATGCATCATATACTACCCCTGTCTGCTGTCTTGTCTGTCATGTCTGTCATGTCTATCTTCCTTCCCAACTTACCTCCCCAAATATACCTACTATCCTTCCCCAACATCCCACTCTCACCTTAAAAAAAAAAAAAAAAAAAAAAAGCAATCTGTTCCCAAAAAAAAATTACATCCCATACATAGCTGTCCATTAGGCACATGTGGACACATGTAATCTGGTCCAATTGGCTTGACAACACATTACTGTTGTCCTCACCTCTCTCTCAGGGGGTTGAGCATCCAAATTTACCTCAAAATTTTGTAGAAGTGCACAGCTGTTGCAGTGGAAGAAATGGGCAGGTATGGCCCTTCCCTACTTCTGTCCTGCACATCCCTAGCTATCTTTCATATTGTTTTTCCCACTGTGAGCTACTTTTTTTCACCAGTGTCCTATCACCCCTTTTTCTTTTTTTTTTAAAGAAATTAGCACATGGGTAAGCAGAAGTAACTGGCAGTAAGCAGCAGTAAGTGAGTTTGCATGATGCTAAGTAATGCCTGCACAGTTTAAGCATTTGTACGGTTAACCGTGTATTGGCATCACTTAACATCACACAAAGTGACACAAACCCACTTACAACTGCTTAAACCTGCCTTAATCACCCTGTCTCCATCAGCCAGTGTTCTTCCCAGCAACAAAATAATCAGCCCTGCCAAGTCTCAAACCCAGGACACTGTGCACACTAGTCTGAGCAATATACCACTACACCATCCGAGCTGTAGGAATCATTGTTGCTTTTTCAAACATATCATTCAGTACAGGTACTGAATAGTAGTGAAAAATACTGTGGAATTAGTGATATTTCTATATATAAATATATACATAAAAGATATGTATGGTGAGATAAATATGAGAAAGTATATACAACTATTTATAAAGATATACATATATATATATATATATATATATATATATATATATATATATATATATATACTATATATATATATATATATATATATATATAATATATATATATATATATTTATATATGCTCATAACATGTAGTGGAGTCATACCTCAGCATCATACCTCTCAACCTTTCACTGAAAGAATTCCGGCCAATGGCTGTGCAAATGGGGGGACAATGGGCCAAAACTAGGGACATAATGTGAATATTGCTCTTATAAATGCGGAATGTTGCTAGAGTAACAGGATTTGAGTTCAGAAAATGAAATGTATATCAACACTTAATGACAGGAATCCTGACATCATCACACTGATGTACCAGAAAATACAATTAAGGAATGTGTGGAACAGACCAGAAATATGAGCAATAAACCTGGGGATTCTGACACAATCTGGCCAGTTGTGAGGTATGCTCAGAACCCCTTGGTGCAACGAATCTGGACCAAGCCTGACAAAGTGGAGGGTGGAAGCCATAAACATAGGGACATATCTCAAATACTGTAGTAGATAAGTTGACACAGTTGCAGCAGTAACATCCTCCTTTCTGTTCTAACATATATTGACTGATATAGCACAAGTCCAAAACCCAATTACTTCCCACTAGTTATTGACTTAAATCCTCACATCATCCCACTGATGTGTCAGAAATACACAACATGTATGAGTGCCAGGCAACAGTACATCCCACAAATATCTGGATATAACTTCACAGTGGGGAAATTACACTGAGCTGCTAGGCATGTCACCAAGCACTGTCTAAACTACAGTCAGACTGACACAACAATAACCCAAATCTGTTATGGGGAATTACACATGTATTTATAAAGGTATCAGGCACTACAGGGATATAACAGCACTGAAAAACAGACACCAGTGTGAAAGTGCATACCCACAACCAAGTCCACCACAGTCACAATCACATACTGGTAAGCCAAATGTTCAGTAGAGTTTAAAGATTGGGTGAACAAAACCATCAGCATGTTTGCCACTCACACACTACTCCTACATATACTGGCCCAATTCACAGTGTAGTATGACGCCTGACTGTGGTACGGGACATGTCTCAGTCCTCTCCAGAAACTGGGATAGCATGCAAAGTCAGCCAGAAAAGGAACCATAACACTTACATCTACCCCCTTTCCCTACACAGGCCAAATAACATATTCACAACTGTTACACAATCCTGACAGTCTGTCAACAATCACCAGAAATACACAGACCTCCCAAATGTACAGTGTCCCACAGAATGTCCATGCTTTGTCCTCATATATAAGGCCTCTTACACATAACATGGCTGGCAGTATCATACATCACTGGGATGATATCAAAAATGAAGTCACTAAATACTGATATCCCATACCTATCAACCTCTTACTGCATGACATCTGGACAAAGCCAGACATACTTGGGGGACAGAGGCCCAAACACTGGGGCATAATTGACATATTGCTGTTATAAACTGAGAAAGTTGCTGGTGTAACAGGGTTTGTTGTAACATGTGTTCTGAGGGATATGAAGTCAGAAACACAAATAGATGTTACCGGTTACTGACTGCAATTCTCAGAGTATGCAACTGAATTTTGAAAGACAAAAAACGTGTAACACGCCAAATGTAAGTGTCCAAACTCTGGCCAGTCTGCAGATACCCCTACAGTTGAGACTTATATCAACCACATAACACTGTCAGACTTAAAATCACTCAGAACAGCCATATCCACCCAAACCCTGTCAAACTAGCAGTACTTCAAATGTATAACAGCAATACTTACATTCATTTCCTATGTCTGGAACATTCTCCCCCAGATTGTCGGACTGTCTCCACAGTGTTTGTTGTAAGAAGTATTTCCAACTACCCTCTGTGATGCTGTTTGTCACACACCTCCATTAATGCCTCCTCACAGGCAAGGTAAAGGGCCAATGCCCACATGAAGTACTCAGTTACAGGAGGGTGTTTCCATGCAATTGGCTATTGTAATGATACCACAGCTTTTCTACATGTAATTAGCAAGTGGGGGACTGCAATTGGTGTATAGGCCATCAGCTGCCCATGAGCATTACCTACAAAAGGTGAGCTGCTGCCTCTGCAAAACAGATGTATAACCTACATCCTGGAGAGAGAGAGAGAGAGAAATAGACAAAAAAAAAAAAAAACAACAGCAAGCAGCATATAACCACCTACACCTGAAAAAAAAGCAGGGATGTCAAACAAGTATGCATGTAATGGACTGCAGTAGAGGGTATGTAATAATGGGAAATAGGGAGTTTAACATATATGTCTCAACAAGACTTGCTGTACTGATATATTATTGATCAGAACCTATGGTCATAGCATCTGTGTCTATCTGCAGTGACATAAAATACAGCTCAGGCACCTGAGTCACCCAGGAAAGGATGGCTCACATATGACTACTACTGGGGTGTGTGTTGAACAGTACTGACTGTGACTCTGCTAGGCCAGCTACTTTCACAGTATATCATCTGGACCAACAGCTTTTCCATTCTTAAACCTCTTCATAGCTATCCTTACTTCCCCCAATACTCTGTTGCACTTCCTGATTTACCATACCCACATCCTCCAACCATCTCTCTCTCTCTCTCTCTCTTTCATTCTTCTCATTCAACAGCCCATCAAAGTGCTGTTTCTATCTGCTCTATACACTCTCCTTGCTTGTGAGTATGTTTCCACCATTATCCTTTATCACCCTTATTTGCTGAACATCTTTCCTAATTATGTGCCTCTGTCTAGCCAATTGGTACAGGTCCTATCCTCCATTATTGGTGTCCAACCTTACATACAACCCTTCAGATGCCCCATTCTCAGCCTCTGCTACCACTCTCTTTGCTATGCATCCCATCTCCCTATACTCCTGTCTACTTTCTTCATCTGTCTGATAATCTCACGTCTCCTTTGACAACCTATTTCTCTATATACTCCCCATACTCCCTCGTTCCACCACCAGGTCTCCTTGTCTTCCTTCCTCTATCCAGATGGCACATCAAGCCCCATTCTACTCATCTCCCTTACTAGCTTGGATGTAGTTACCCAGATATTTGGTAATTTGGTCACTGCCACCCAATGCCTATCGTAAATCTTTCCTGAACTAACCTCGCAATCACCCTTTTACAGTATCCACCATTTGCTTCATAGTGCTCCCTCACACTCCTCCCCCTCTTCTTAATCACCAACATCATCCCACAGACCAAAATTCCATGCTGCCTAACTACACTTTCCACTGTCACCACTTTACAGTTTTCATTCCCCTTCAAACAGGCCCACCTGCATAGGAGATAATCTGCCTGTGGGCATCTCCCTTCACTCTTGCATGTCACCCTATGCCCCTCAGTCTTGTAAACATGCATATTCACCACAGCCATGTCCAACCTTTTTTTCAAACTCCACCACCATCACACCTTCTGCATTCCTTGGCGTAACACCATACCTACCCTTCACTTCTACAACAACTCTGTCCCCTTCACCAACATGCACATTGAAATCTGCTGCAATCCCCAATCTCTCACCCTTGAGTATACTCATCACCACTTCATCCAACCACTCCAAAGTACTCCTGCCTCACCCATCACACACACAACTAGCAGAGCATATGCACTAGCAACTGTCATCATTACACCATCAATACCCAGCCTCATAAATATCACTCTACCCAGCACTCTTATCACCTCTAAAAACACCCTTGGCATAATGTTCATTCAGGTTAACCCCTACACCATGTCCACCCCCATACACATCATGATAGAACTATTTGTACCTGACTTTGATACACACAGCCATACCCCCCTTCCATCTGGTCTCTGGCACACACAATATAGCCACCATTCCACTGTCCATCATATCAGTTAGCTCTGTCCCCATACCAATCATACTTGCAACATTAAAAGGTCCTACCCTCACTACCACACTCTTAGGCTTTCTCCTCTCTGCCTGCCATATCAGTGGTATGTCTGTGAATGCAAAGGCTACTGTACTATCAAATGACGTACGTGTGTTACATCAATATGAAGAAAGTGTCACTAATCTTTCCCCATAGCCCACCATGTATGTGTGGCATCCTCCAGATGTCCTGCCCTAACAGGTTGACAGGAATGACTGGGCAGCAAGAGTGTAATTACAGTGTGCCATACTGACATAGAACAGGAATTTACAGCAGGTATTACCTGTGCATATGTATGTATGGGTAGGTGTACCTGGCTGCCTCATAACAACTGACATGGGATGCAAAATGTCAGTTAAATAAGCTGTACATTTTGTATACGTGTGTAACTTTAGTTTCTGTGCATCCAAAAGAGTTACACGTCTACAGCTACTGGTTGTGCCATTGCCCTGACACAGACAGGGGTACTAGGATAAGCATGAGTATCATGTTGAAATTGTAGAGGTGTCCAACTGTGTTAAAACCGTGTGTCCATGCCTACTGCAAACAGATATATGACCACCCACATAGCTGTATGGCCTCAACAATACCTTACTTGTAAAACCTGTTTCCACCAAAGTAGAGTAAACCCCTTTGCTGAACAGCAGCAATGCACAAAGCACATACTGTGATGCTATATTGGCTGTATAGGGCAAAGTAGGAGCAGGCACCAAGTGGGCAGCATGTCAACCTTTGTCTGAACTAGCATATTAGGTCACAGGGGGATTACTGTAAGAATAACTCTGAGTACAAATTGGACATATCCACTAAGGGCAATCACAAGGCCATCTTCACATATGTCTGCAGTCTCAGAGGCAACAATCCAACCCACCCAGTAATGGTGGTCAGTCACAGCACATACACACACACACCATAGCTACAGCAAACCTGCTGCACACAGGTTTAGGGCAAACATCACCCCTCTGGCTCACCATCAGTATAGGTGGATATGCACAGCACATACACCCCTCCCCTCATCATCATGGATCAGGTGCAAACTGCCTAATCAAATTCAACAAAAGCAAGTCCCCTTGAGGCCTGATAACATTCCTGTCTGCATCCTACATGAACCCAGGCATATAATTCCAGCTCCATTACACACAGAATGCAAGCAAAGCCTGAGCACCACTGACATCCCATCTTCAAGGAACACGGCCACTGTCATCCCTGTACACAAACGTGAATGATGAATGGTGGTTTATGCAAGGTACTGGCCCTTACTGGGGAGAACATGACACATTAGGAACCAGGAGTACAATGCATGTTCATACAGTGCTGCTAGATACAGGGTTATGATGTGCTTGTAAGTGGTGGCTAGTGATAGTCAATATTCATGTGCTGGCTCTGTAATGAACTCTGGGCAATGTCTGAGGTCCTGTGATGTGTTTCCTTGTTTATGTCTTCCAGGTGCCATGCAGCAGCAACCACCTTACGCAGATGCAGAGACAGCAGCCATCACATAAGCTGTAATCTTAAACTATGCCATCCTTATTGGCTGCAGCCCATACATACCCAGTCACCAGTGGCCACAGATAATGGACAGTTGGTGGGTGGTGGCATAGAAGAGGCTACTGTGGTAACTATGGCAAGTGAGGGAGCAGGCACTAGCCATAGCCAGAGTGCTGCGAGGTCTCACACAGGCAGATGGGCAGGGGTGCTCAGAGGAGGATTGCAGCTCATCATGCCCCTGTTGCAAGTGTCACAGCAGTAGTCACCAGGTGCATGCTTTGGGCCATCATGGAGAACAGGCACATAATGAACATAACACCAGACATATACACATGTTCATAGATGAGCACGTCCCTGGTGTCCGTAGTGATATTCGTGAACTCACTGCGGCCATCTGTGAGCATACTGAGGTCATAGATAGACAGTGGGGGGAGTCCTTTGCACTCCTCGACTGTGGAATATCTGTGCTTGAGCATTTGGTGGATGATGGCCAGCAGCCACATGGAAGTAGGGCAGCACCACAATCAGATGAGTGTCTACGTGGCCGTGCACCATCACATTCCTGTACTGGCAGTACCACCAGCACTACTGAAGGGGGTGTGCTGTCCATGCCATGATGCAGCAGGCCATGGGCATCTGGCCCTAGCCAGTCCCAACAGGGACACTGATCCAGCAGGCAGCAATCACCATCAGGGAGTAGTACTGCATCAGAACTCAGCCCTGGTGGTGCCGGTGATACCACTGGCAGGCACAGTTCCTGTGTCCATGGCCAGAGATGGTGAACTGTACACCCTGTTATGTACAGCCCACAGATGTCCAAAATACCCCTGTGTAGCGTGCCCACCTGGTGTGAATGTGTGCATACAAACACACACACACACATCACCATCAGACAAGTCACCTCCACACACACACACACACACACACACACACACACACACACACACACACACACACACACACACACACACACACACACACACACACACACCACCCCTGCACAGCCCATTTAATGAACACCCTCAAACACACACACATAATGTCAACCATATGGCCCAGCCTAGTCTTTTGGCAAACCCACACAACACCCTCTGCATATGATGATACCTGTGCCACATCCCGGCCATCCATACCATCGATGCAGGGACATGCTAATATGGGTCTGATGCACAGGGTGATTTTAGTAGACTGTAGCTATTTAATGCTGTGTAAGGTGCTGTCATCTGGCATTTGTAATGGGTACACATCAGACTGTGTGTGTACCTTTTCAGCCATGATGCATTATTGGTGTTAGTAACAATAAGTGAATGTGTTCTCACATGCTGTATTCTGTTTGTGTTCCAGGTGTCTGTGTGTCAGCGGGATGTGAACCTGCAGACATCACCAACGAGGGGTATGGCAGTGTTGTAACACATCAACCATGTCATAGCCGAGGTACAGCTGTAGCTGCACACATTTCCCAGGTCTGTGCAAAAGTTCTTGCATGTGTCTCACAGCTTATAGTGCTGAGGGGTTGTATATAAGTCTATGGTGGTTGACATCAGCTCTTGTAGAGTGGACAGTGGTAAGTGTGGTGGGTGGAACACACCTCAGATTGCTAACGCCCTCAACCCTAGAGGATATTGTGTCAAACAAACACACAGAGAATACTGTTCACACACATACACACACACACACACACACACACACACACACACACACACACACACACACACACACACACACACACACACACACACACACACAGGATCACAGTTGCCTGTGTTGTGTTTGGAACCCCTACCCATAAAGTTGTGGTACCACACTATTATGCATTTATTGCAGTTGGCACAGGACTACTAGTGTGATGATTGTTACAAGGCACCTGTAAGGTGAAAAACATCACGTGGCCTTGTGAGGTATGGCAATGGTGGGTGTACTGGGGTGTGAGAGTACTCATAATAGTGTCACAGAGAAGTCTACACACTCACAACCAATGCTATACACACCAATGTGCATGCAGACACATGCGCGCGCACACACACACACACACACACACACACACACACACACACACACACACACACACACACACACACACACACACACACTTGCCAGTACTGGCATTAGCAGACCAGCCTATCTTATTTGTACTATACTATTCCATGCTGTTGCATGGGGTTTATAAGGCTGAAGAGTGTCTACAGATACCACTATGGTTGGCATGAACAGCAGAACTCATACAGTAGACCTAGGAATGTGTACTGTGAGTACCATGGCATAAAATATGAAACCATGCCCATCCAATGGATGGCATTCTCACACAAACACACACACATGTATGATACTCTTCTCTCACCCACATTTGCCAGGACTGAGATTAGAACCCCTACCTATCTATTTATTGTTACTACATTGTTATACATTTATCGCATGCACCATGGAGGTTATGGGGTGACAGTTGTCCAAAGGTACTTCTAAGGTGAGGGACATCTCCAGGCCTTGCAAATTATGACACTGGGCAATGTACTGGGTGAGAGAAGCCACACAATACTGAAACCTACACATATACACACTTACACACTTACGCACACACACACACACACACACACACACACACACACACACACACACACACACACACACACACACACACACTTGCCAGGACTCATATCAGAATCCCTGGCTAGTGTTATGCAGTTACCGCACAGACTACAGAGCTTATAAGTTGGGGAGTGTCCCACGGTACCTATATAGTGAATAACATCGACAGCACTTGTAAGGTATGACAATGGTAGTTGTACTGGGAGAGACGGGTCACCAACTGCTTTCACCCACATGTTTACACACTCACAAACACTTTTATACACACTAATGCACACACACACACATGTGACAGTACTGAGATACATAGGCTCAAAGATTCATAGGTGTGTACTTGGCAAACAGCCCTGGAGGCTTTACAAGGCTAGCCCATGACAATGCACTGGCATCATGCCACCTGACGATACTCCCCAGTGTGTCTACTGAGTATAGTCACTGGAGTGATCTCCAGGGTGGGTATTCTATTCCCCATCCACTCCTCTAGAGTTCTCTTGAAGAGAGCCAGTGATGTGCTCTGCTTGACATGTATGTGATGTCTATTCCATAGTGTGGCCAGTCTCTGAGTTGTGAACCTGTCCCTACAGCACGTCCTGTTGATTGTGAGGATGGAGTTGAGGTATCTGGGGCATGTTGTGTGGACAGACTGGTTTCTTTGGATGTAGAATTCCTGACAGGGTTGGGTCAGACATGGCTGTGCATGTCAGGCAGAGATTGCACCTAAGTAGCCAATATGAGAGAGAGATTCATTGGAGTTGTTGGAGTCTGTTCATATGGCGCAAGTGTGTAGTACTTAAGATCCTCTTTGTGAGGTATATTTGTAGCCTCTCTTGTTGTTACAGGTGTCCAATGGGGTACATGGCAAATGGGCCATAGTACACATTGATTGGCCTACTGAGGGGAGGGTACAGAGAAACACTGTCCTTTTACTTCCTGGATTCAACACCCTTAGTCAGGAGAAGTGACACATGGAAGGACTTTCAGAAGACAGTGGCACTGTGGTGGTCAACAGATAGCTCACTGTCAAGCTGTGTTCCCAGTTCCCTTATACCAGCATCAGTGCTCAGTAGACTACAATCAATGTATTACTTTATGGGAACCATGTCATACTCAAAGGGGATGGCGGCACATCATCTGGCATTGAGCTTATGTCCAGGGTTCTTGCAACAGCCATAGGTCTCAGAGAGGCATTTGTGAAGGATGGCAACCTCACATGGGGGAGTAATAATACCACCCACATTGTAGTCATCTGAAAACATTGATAGCCAGTGTGCCTTCATATTGAGCTGGTCCTCAGAGGTGTGGATCCAAACATGAGGGGACACAGGTCCACAACCTGTGGGACTCCAGTCGTGACTGTTCAGCATCTGACATGGAATCAGCTGCTTTCACACTGTGGGTTCTATCTGTGAGCCAATTTGCAAGCCACCTACTGATGTAGGGGTTACTGCCTACCTGTGTGTGTTTGTGTATGATTCCTGAGTGGGGAGTGATATCCAAGGATTAGATGGGCTGCCTATCTTGTTAGCTGTTGCATACTGTCACATGGCTATTGCACATGGCACAATGCTTATAGGGCTGCATACTGTCTACAGGTCCCTCTACAGTGGATGACAACTGTGGGCCTTGTAATGTGGACACTGGGACATGTACTGGGTGGGCAACAGCAAAATGTAGCAAAACCTGCCCCTAATCGATATGGTTCTCACACAAACACAACAACCACCCCACAGCAGGATACTGTTCTTGCGCCCACATGCATTACACTTGCCAGGGCTGAGATTATAACCCCTACCTATTTATTGTTACTACAGTGTTATACATTTATTGCATGTGCCATGGAGCTTATAGGGTGAAGGTTGTCCAAAGGTACTTCTAAGGTGAGGAACATCACCAGCCCTTGTAAAGTATGGCAATGGGTGATGTACTGGGTGAGAGAGGCCACAAAATACTTTAAACTACACACACACACACACACACACACACACACACACACACACACACACACACACACATTTGCCAGATAATAACTATAGTGTTATGCAGTTATCACATGCACCACAGACTTTATAGGGCTGAGGCCTGATGAAAGGGACTTCTAAGGTGATTCATATCTGCAGGACTGCTAAAGTAGGGCAATGGGAAGGGTACTGGGTTTGAATGGACCCAAAAACTTTAACTTATAAGCACACACACACTTTTACATTTGCCAGGATTGAGATTAGAACTCCTACCCAATTAGTTATTTGTACTATAGTGTTACGCAGTTATTGCACACACCACAGAGATTTTAGGGCTGAGGTCTGACAAAAGGGACTTCTAAGGTGACTGTTATCTGCAGGACTGCTAAAGTAGGGCAATGGGGAGTGTACTGGGTTTGAATGGACACAAACTCTGCAACTTATTAACACACTTTTACATTTGCCAGGACTGAGATTAGAACTCCTACCTAACTAGTTGTTTGTAGTATAGTGTTACACAGTTATTGCATGTGCCACAGAGCCTATAGGGCTGAGGCTTGATGACAGGGACTTCTATGGTGACAGACATCTTCTGGACTGCTAAAGTAGGGCAATGGGAAGTGCACTTGGTGGGAATGGCCTGTTAATTCCTAGATATTACTGACAATTCTCTAAGTGTATGAGCATGCCCAGTGTGACCTTCTATAGTAAATGTGGGACTCCATTCCAGGGATTGTTGTACTCCAGTCCACTTTGTTTTGTGCTACAGCCATACCTCTCTGTTGGTGTAGGATATCTGAAGATAGCCTATCAAAATGGGGAGACAATCAGCCATACGGTGATTGTGATTATTTCTCTTAGTAATGTATGGGTTGCTAGGGTTGCAGGGTTTGTTTTAGCAGACATCTGACATTTATGACATTTGACACTGTCATGTATTGTTTCAATACCTCGTTACATACCTCCTCAGTTCATCACAGTGATTTACCAGAGGAATACAGGATGGATGATGCACACAGCAATATTATGAGCCAAATGCTAGGCATTCTTGCACAATCCAGCCTTTTGAGACATGTGCCTACAACCAATTGACTGCTGGAGGTGTGGAAATGATCCAGCACCTTGGTGATATATTACAATGGTGGTATCTCTGTGCATTTCTGTCCTAGCTTGGTTTTATTCCCAATCCATGCTTGGGTAATATAAGTCAGACAGGATCAGGGTGACAGGCGGAGTCCAGATAGATTTGTAGGGGATAAGATATGTGGGAGGGGGTCCTAGGTCAGATATGTTGTCCTATAGCTACCAGTACTTTACATAGGGATCTTCTCAAAGGTTGACTGCACTTGGAGGGTCTTGTGTGTGTCAGACTGTTTGACCAGCCTGGAGGTGTGTGTGTGTCTCACATATATGTATGGCCCACCTCATTTGGCTTGGCTGGCCACATTTTAGGGTTAGGATGTTGCATAGGATGAGTGATCAGGGAAGGGTGTGTTAATCCCCATGGCTGTGGGCCATGGTTCTGCGGTGCAGACATGTCACCATCTTCCAGGGTTAGGACTGCCTGCAATGAGTGCATTCCCATATTTAGACTCCTAGCCCCCCCTGTTGACTATACAGCGTTTCACAGAATGTTCAGATTCATGACTCATATATCTGATTAGTTATCCAAACGAGTGTGGTTTTCAAGAAAAAGTGTTTTGCAAGTCACTCAGGGTTGAAGTCAGATATTACTGACAGTTGACATTGCAGTATCAGACTCCATACCATTCAGACATGCCATGCTAATACTATCATTCCATCAACCAACGTTCTAACATTATTAGAGCAGTATTTCAAATGTGTCCTTCTCTTTGGACCTTTATCACCCCATTATTCATGGCTTTGTCCAGATTTCTCTCTCTCTGAGGCTGGCAGGTTTGCTCCTAGAAGTAAGCAGCATGACCTTTCTTTCCATTTTGTAGACTGTGTTATATTGGTGTTATGGGCCTCATGACACTCCCTAACAGGGCACTGTGGGTGAGGCATGGGCATTTGCCAGAGGCCTATAGGCCAGATGCAACAGATGCAGGCCATCTGTGGCAAGGCAGTGCATTCTGATGATCATATATTCCCAGGCTGCCAGGCAGTGGACACCCCTGGGATGGCACCAGTAAATTGACTGTGAGTGTTACTGACAATTGCTTTCTGTTTGTGTTGAGCCATCACTCTAGTTGACAGCTGGATGCTGCTTAAGGCTAGGGAGATGTTACTGCATTTCTATGGGACTATGGGGGAGGTGACACATCTGTACACAATACACATTTGCACAGACTGTGCTGATATTTGCTTAACATTTTGGTCCCATTTAGCATAGTGGTGTACCCTATCTTTGAGACTATAGGCATAACAGTATTGACCACAGGTCAGATTGTTCTGGCATAAACATTTTTAGTTTCAGACTTCTTACCTCTCAGAACCATACTGCCACTGCCAGACCTGCTGTGATATCACTGTGTAAGTCTGTAGGTGGGGATTTCACTTATGTCACCATGTGGAGGCCTTTGCCAGACATTGCTGTATGATTGTCTACAGCTGATATGCTGGGTGAGGTTGGGGTTGAGTATGGGACCCCCACTTTGACATCCATGCATGTGACCTATGACCCCCCCAGTTATTTAGCTCACCACATATACTACAGTGGTATTTGTCAACTAGGTTGGTACTGCATAGTGTGGGTAAGGCAGTACTGGGCATACACTTCTTGCTGTCCCACATAGCTGTCAGTTGTCTGCTGCTATCCCAGTAAGCCACTCCATTCCCTTGCATGCTTGCATCAATACCACAGATATGCTATCAGAACATTCTACTCCATTAATTTATTGTTAAGAAGACTGACCTTGTGCCTGAAGCAGTTTTGAGGATGGTGCTTGAGGGCTGACTATGTTGGATGCATGCAGTACACTGCCTGTGCATGGTAAGGTATAGGTGGTATGATGTTTAGCATCCATTTTACTGTGTGTGCGAGTCAGAGAGAAATATCAGTCCCTCAGTCCCTACAGTGTCAGTGTATGTGCTATGCGTTGCCTCTTTGCCAAGGTCTGGGCATACTGGGCATGCTTCAGTCTGCCTACAGGGGTAGGCTCAGGATGTTCCTCCTCTGAGTCCCTCTGTGCCTGTGGAGATCTTGGCAATGGTGGAGGGCTGTGTGGCCCTTCCCCGTTTTGCTCCTGCTGCAGCTGCTTCTGCAGGATCATATTGTGTAGCATGGCACATACTATGATTATGTGTGCACATGTGGCTGGAAAGTACTGCAAGGCTCCACCGGATATTTCAAGGCAGCAGAACCATGACTTGAGCATCCCAAATACACACGCTATAATGATCCTGGTTTGGGCGTGTGCCTCATTATGGCATTCTTGTGTGGGTGTGTGTGCATTTCTGATGGGTGTCATCAGCCATGGCTCCAGTGCGTAGCCAGCATCCCCCACCAGATGGGCCATATGGGATGTCCTCACTGGCAAATGCCTGATACAGCTGTGACAAATGCCAGATGTGGGAGTCATGATAGCTTCCAGGGCTGCCAGCACACACATTCATGATGATGCCCTGGGCATCGCACAAGACCTGGCAGTTGATGGAGTGGAACCCCTTGCAGTTTAAGTAGACCCTACCCTGGTCACCAGGTGGTGCTTTGATGTGGATGTGCGTGCAGTCTATGGCACCCAGTACCTCTGGGTATTCATCTACATGGTGGAATAGATGCATATTGCTGGTCCTCTCCTCACAAATGCTGGGGAAGTAAATGTGCTCAGCGGCATGTGATTGCATGGCATCCAGAAACTGGTGGAGTATCCTGGACGCAGATGCCTGTGAGACCCCCATGATATCCCCAGTTGGTCTTTGGAAAGTACCTGTAGCTAGTATTCTTAAGGCTGCACATACCTTGGTATCCACTGGGATGGGTTCCCCTCTGTTGGCTCTGGGTCTGTGGTGAGGCTGGCACAGCTCAAAGAGTTGCTGAAGTATGTCCCTGTCCACCCTGTAGTGCTCTACTACCTCAGCATCATGTAGCCCCTGGTAGGTTACCCTGGCTCTGAACACTCTTCTCCTCCTCCTCGGTCTGAGTCGGTTGTCAGCATTATCCTCCTCAATACCCTTGGCCTCTTGCACATACTGATAGATCAAAGTGATAGCAGCCTCTAACATTTTTTTGCTAGTTTTGTTGGCTAAAATGTCCCCGTATGTGTAAATCTATGGTGCAGAGTTTGTGGGAAAAAACAGACTGGGAAGGTGTTTGCATAGTTCATACTTGTGTGCTGCAGATGCTGCCTGTGCGATTGGCTGACTTTGAGACATCCCACCTGCCACCTATTTTACTTGTATTTGAGTGCCTGTATTTTGCTATTTCCCTTTTATTTCCTTTACCCCCTTCCCATTTCTCCCCCTTTTAAGCCTCGAGGCACAGTGTGCAAACCCGCTGCCTAAATGTAAACAGTGCTGTTATTTTTTATTTTTTTTTTTAAGTCCCAGTGTGCACTGAGCACACCCGTTTAGCTAAGGTAAAAACATTTTAGCAGAAATGGCCCTGCCCTGGATGCGAACACGGTCTTTATTTCATGGTGTAAGATATTACAGCCTCAGACACACAACCTTGCTTAGCTGTGCTTAGCTAAGCACAAACCCAGGCAATGGAGCTACAATGTGCTTACAACAAGCATGACACACCCCTTTGCATTTTAACTGCTCCTTCTACCTACACTATCCTGTTCTAGCACCTACATGGTTAGGTGCAGTGTGTGGACTTAGAGTACTTTGTGATTCAGTAAATTTCCCCACTGCCTTAGTCCATAGTTACTGCTCTGACATGGAGCCTTTCCCTTTGACAACCAGTGTTCCCTGGTAATGGTTTGATTCTGCATGCCATTGACTATAATGACAAAATGCAGATTTCCCCTAAAATTGAGTTTTAATATATATATATTTTTTCGGCACAATCCCATTTGCATGCAGCTGCCCTATGCATAAACTACCGATATTGGCCAAAAAATACTTTGATTTTTTTATTAAATTAAATACTTTGCCATGCCAATGGCCATATATTTGGCCATTGGCATGCCTAAAGTTTATAATACATGCTTTTATTTGAGCTGTCATGCCTCTGTTTTGTTATTTGCAGAAATGTGTTCGGTTAGTAACCAAACACATTTCTGCAACTAGCACTGTTCCTGCATGGATGCCTACCTTGCTTCCTGAATCGCTAATTCACCTAATTTGCATAATTTTCACCAGCAAATGAGGTAATTAGCATTCTGCATGGCTTTCCATGCAGGAACAGTGTTGGCAGGCTCGTGCACATCAGATCAGCTGTTTCCTGGATCGCTCGGCAGCCATATTCCGTGCAGGAACGGCTACACTGTTCCTGCACGAAGATTTTTGTTTAATGAATCCCGCAGATAGACAAAGGCTTTTGCTCAGAGCTGTGCAGCTGTTGGAAGTCATAAATCAATAAAACACTTCCACATCTCAATCCTAGTAGTTATATCTCTCTTTCAAGGCAACACACAGAGTCCCCTAGTGTAGACATCCTGTCTTCTGTTGACTGGAACTGAAAGATAACACTTTTGTTTATGGCCCAGCAATAAAGTACTTCAATCTCAACTATTCTTAAGTTTTGCAGGTTAATCTCCTGTTTTTATATATATATATATATATATATATATATATATATATATATATATATATATATATATATATATATATATATATATATATATGTGTGTGTGTGTGTGTGTGTGTGTGTGTGTGTGTGTGTGTATCTAATCTATTACAATAGTGCATATACATTTCTCTTCAGTACTTTAAAAATATCTCTTCTGTTCCAGCTAATATAGTGGTAACACAAGCAAATGCATCATGCTGATATTCACAAATGACATACAGCTATTTACAAAACTCCAGACAGCTGGGCTGGCACTATTTCCTTCTGCCGCACTTCTATATAAATCATATTAATATTCCAAATGTCATATAGTTATTTACAAAATTCCAGCTAGCTGGGCTGGCAATATTTCCTTTTGTCACATCAGGCTTCATAAATTAGTTGTCAGCTTTTTAATTCATACACAAGTGCATTATTAAATGACTCCAGAAGAGCTACATGGCAGCCAGATATCCATATAATCTACTTTATACAAGAGTACTTAAACTAATGATATTTTGTACACTTCTTCTGACACACATCCCTTGTATATATGAGACATGTGGTCTGTAGCAGTGGTCATGCCCATTCATTGCCCTGTAGGGTGAAAAGCAACTTTAGCACAGCCTTCATCTAGGTAACCACTGCAGAATTTTTTTCATTTATTTATGCATTAAAAACCTGTCACCTATTGGATAATGTGCCCATCTGCGAAACTAAGCCTCTGTTACACTTTCCCTCAGTCATATGCACACCTCTAAACACATCATGTAGTGAGGGGTGCTGAGTGAACACAACCTGTTAGAACCATGCACACATCTCCTGCCCATAAACTGCATATTGTACACCCATCTTCTAGTAGGTGTCGGGATGGCACCAGGCATGAACACCTCCCTCTCCCTCCCAGGGCAGTCAAGTGAGTATCATTATCTTTACTCCCACCCTCTTCTATCAGCTCCTACAGTGCCCAGGTTGTCCAGGTCATGGTCAGGGCTTTATCCTCATGTGCCATGGAGTCAGCAAGTCATAAGTTATCATAAAGAATATGGTGAAAAGAATTGATCCAGTACACACAGCTTAAATACCCTGATTTTACACGTGAAGGCTGCAAGGGGGATTGACTAACTTGCACTTTGAAGGAACTATTTTCAAGGTAACATCTGAACCAATGTGTGTAATTGTACGTATATATATCACTTCCTCCACTAAGAATGAGACATCTTCAGCTGTGCTGTGCAGGCCCCTTCCCACTTCTGGCATTCCATCTTCTGGGTATGCTTACTGAAACCGGGTTAGTAGCAGTACAGTTAAATGCTTTGCCTCTACACCCACCCTGTGGCATAGAGGGATAAAGCCCTGACTGCACCCCATATAACCTGTGTTTGACTAGTGACATGGGTGCTGAACGAACCAGGCTGGGGAAGATGAGACAGTGAGCTGCCGATGCCAACTCACCCATCTTGAGTAGAGGAAGGCAGCCTAAGGTCACTGCAATAGCAGCATTAAGTGCCTGCAGTTCTATACTTTAAGATATGTGCTGCTTGGTCAGGAGGTTGCACATGCATTGAAGTGAGTATGCACCTCCTAAAGGCAGCCATAGTGGAACTCGTAAGGCTGATGTGGAGTTGCAAGGTTACAACATCCTTCCAGCAGTAGTACGATGCAGCCCCAGCAGCCAGGGGATGCTAAGGCAGGTCTGCTAAATCCAGTGAAAAAGGAAAGAAGCAGGTGCCCGCTGATGGTCAGCTGTGGGGTAGCTTAAAACATGTCCTACTTGTACAGTAGTGGTCAAGCCACAGCAGTTTCATGTTTTACTTCTGTTGAAAAACAACTTGGCAGCTAAAGAAATCAGACAAATGTTTTGTGCACTAGGCCTGAAAATTATGAATATGGGTATGTAATGAAGCTAAAAGCAATGGTTTGGTTTGGAATATGGTTACATTTATATCACAATGGCAGGAAGTCAAACTTCTGCTTGAAATTTACTTTGATGAGAGTAAACTGTTAAGCATTTTCTTAGTATATCAAATATTCTTACAGTAAAAAAAAGGACTAATATACTACCTTAATATTGCTTGTAATCATTTAAAAACTCTGAATAAAATCCAGTATGGAGTTTGAAATGCAGCCAGTCTTTATTAAAATAAAAAACAAGTAGGTGAGCACTTTCACGAGTGAAATACCCGCTTCATCAGATGTTATTACTTAAAAGTTTTATATAAGACACGCTTCGAAAAAATGTTGTATTATGGTCTGATGAAGTGGGTATTTCACTCATGAAAGCACTCGCCTACTTGTTTTTTATTTTAATAAAGACTGGCTGTGTTTCAAATTCCATACTGGATTTTATTCAGCATATTTACAATTGGTTTGCATGGAGTTTGTTAATCCTACTAGGAGGTGCGTTAGTGCTGTTTTATTCATTTAAATACTGTATGTAGCCTTGTTGTCTCAGGACTTAAAAGTGTATTTATGCTGTTGTTGCTGGCTGTAGTCCTCTGGCAACGTATCCCTTCAGACTGCCTAGAAATCATGCTGTAAGTGAAGTTAGTGTGAACATTTTATTAGCTATATCTAAAAAATAATATGAACTACTGGACATTAATTCAAAACTTAGTGATATGCTATCAGTCTAACAGTCTCCATAATTTTCCATCAAAAAACTTCTGATCCTCCCCCTGTTCTGTACAGTGGTAATCACAGAGGGTATCTGTGAAATGACATCAAAATTATACTACCCAGGCAACACAGGTGCTAAAACTTTCTTTATGTGCAGTAACTGAAATGTAAAACATGAGCCACTGGCTGAAAGAGGAAGTAGAATTTATCTCGATGGGTATCATTCATTCAGATTAGAGCATTTCATATCAGAGATGCAGAGGAGGATAAATGTGGATTTTACAAATTCTATAAGAGTAATCTGCATAGATTTATTTCCACATTAAAATGTTTTATTAGGGATTGATTTTTTTTATGCCAGTTTCAGGCTTGGCCTAATCTGGTGATAATAATCTGAAACAAAACCATCCTTATGTACTTGATATATGTTACAAGAAAGAATAGACCACCTGCTACAGAAATCAAATATTCTGAATATGGCTGTTCTTGTGATAATAGCAATAAACATTTTATATAAAGTTTTATATAAAGTAATGTATTCAGTTTTGAAAGATGTTATTTATTGCAACACAAATACCTAATGAGACAGGAGAACTACTGATAAAATGTTTTATCTATTTATTTATTTGTGGAATCTCTTTACATGATTACAATATAGAAGTAAATACTTGAGATATAACCCTTGTGTAACATTAACATTTTTAATAAAGTGCATTTTCTATGTGTGTGTCCGTGGAAGGACTTGTCATTATATACAGACTGTCAATGTTCACTGTATCTTTGAATGAACCAGAATACAGTTCCATGCTATAGCCTGGCTTCTGGCAGGTTTTTAATGTGTTTATTAATGCAGTGATAGATTCAAAATATCTGTAACATAGACATGGTGGTACAAGGTTTACCCAGCTAAACCTCTTTTACCACGAAAAAAAGAAAAATATATTCTTGAGATTTGTATACATAACTTACATATTAAATTACAAACCAGCAGTTAGTAAGTATTTAACTTGTAATACTATTCTAGTTGCAAAAACAGATTCATATAAGACTGCAAACTGGTTTCAACCAGCTTCAGCAAAGATAAGGTTGTTTGATTACTGTTTATTTCTACAATTCAAACTCTGTTGACTTTTGAATAAATTGCTTGTTATCACATTCATATGACTTGTTTAGAACTTGTTGGGTTATTCACAATTTAGAATTATCAGCTTGGTGTGGGTTAGCACTCACTTACAACTTTGGGTATACAGTCTATGCTCTGGTGTCCTGAAGACAAGGTGAGTGTAAGGATGAGTTGGTCCTGTAGATTTTGCAAATGTTATTCCTGACTTACAACTAGTATACAATTAAAATGTACATTAGAGTTTGACAGCTTTGTTGAAAAGGAGGGATGAAGCCCTGATTACAACCCAGGTGACATGGTTTCAGTTAGTGGTCTGGGCAACTACTGGAGCAGGCGGAAAAGGGAGAGGAACAACAGGTCTTTGATTACTTGCACTTCCTTGGGGGTAGTTGAGGCTGGTGTACTGGTGAGAAATAAGACACTTTCGGTAGCATAAGTGGAGAACAGAGCTCAGAATGGCAATTGGGTTAAGAGTGTGAGAGGGTTTGGGAGATGTGGCCACCCTAGGGTGGAGGGCACAGTTGCTTTTACACCACACCTTACTACAGGCAGTGGCCTACAGCTATGACAACAGCACACAAGGATGTATGGCATATCTAAGTTCAATACTTTCACTGTGTGGCTTTTTGATGTCTGCTTCTTAGAGACCTGTGTGTTTGCCTCAGAACTGAGCTGCCTATGGATATTTCCTCATTGTTCCCTGAATAAGGTAAATACCGCAGTATATTGTATCCAGTATCGTTAATTACCCACTGACTTGTCACTTGATTCTAATTTGCTTAGCAGGTCACAGTGAGGTAGTCTTGTGGTATAAAGGCCCAGCTAGTTGTTTAGAAAGACACATTATACAAATAATATATAATACAAATGGGAAAAGTGATGTACTCAAGAAAAGGGCACTGTGAGAGTGGCAGGAGAAGTCCAGTGAGAAGATTCCTTGGGTGATAGATGATTTGTTCAACATGCGGTGCAGTGGTTTGACTCAGAGGATATAGTGCCTGCTCAAGACTGGGAGAACTTCAGACATGAAAATGGGAGCAAAATATAGTAGATTAAATAGTAAGGCTGAATGTTTTATAGCAGAACCCTAGGGGATATGTAAAATCATCCTGATTATACCCACTGTTGTTGTATCTTTCGGCTTTTCCTGGTTAGGGGTCGCCATAGCGGAACTCCGGTCCGCTAATGATTGGCAGTAGATTTTTACGTGTCGAGTTGCCAGCTCTGATGCACAACCTTCAACGAAGGTACGCCCATACACGCATGTCTCCACACAGAAGACGCTCTAGCTGAGAATCAAACAGGACAACGTCTTACTGTGAGGCAACAATGCTAACACAGCACCACCTGTTAAATGTGAATAATGTAGTAACTAATTTTATTACTAAATATAATTCTAACTGTCTGACTTTCTGTACCGTATTTGCTAGTTATTGCTTTGAACTCCTGTAACATGCAAGTTGTTAGATTTATTGGTTAACTTGTTTGCTTTTAATATTAATGTATTTTTGTACCTGGGTCACATACTTCTCAACCTCTTAGAACAATAAATATGGATGACCCTAAAATAATTGGGTGACAAAGGCTCAAAAATAGGAACATATTTTAAATATTGCTTTTATAAACTTAGAAAGTTGCTAGAATAACAAGATTTGTGTTAGAATGAATTTACTGAAGGATATAAAGTCTGAAATTCAAATGGATGTCATTATTTAGTGACTTCAGTCTTCAGTGACTTGCCAGAAAACCACAATATTTGTTAGAAACACACGAAAAATATGAGGCAAAAATCTGGACATTCTGCAAAAATTGGACAGTTGAGAGATATGCTGGGACCTGACTTCTTCTTTCGGCTTTTTCCTGGTTAGGGGTCACCACAGCAGATCATATGTCCGCTCATGATTGGCAGTGGAGTTTTAAGGTGTTGAGTTGCCAGCCTGGCACCCAACCTTCCACAGAAGGCACACACACACACTCACAACTAGGGCCAATTTAGAGTGTCCAGTCCACCTACTGCATGTCTTTGGGATGTGGGAGGAAACTGGAGCACCTGGAGGAAACCCATGCAACCAAAGGGAGGACATGCAGACTCCATACAGAAGGCACCCCAGCCAAGAATCGAACCGGAGAACCTCTTGCTGTGAGGCAGCAATGCTAACCGCTGCACCACCGTGGCTGTCCATGCTGGGACCTGACTCAAAAGGGTTAATAGATCAGTTCACCTAACTGGTTATCAACTTGCAAAATAAATAAAAGCAACCACCAACATGGGATCATGGGCAGTCGAAGCTGTCAGTCAAATCAAATCCAGTTTTATGACTGAGCTAAAGAAGAACTTCATGGGGATATCTGATAGACATAATCTAACTAGACTTTACCAAGGCCGTTAACTGGGTCATACACATGTGGCTGCATGAGAAAACTGATGGATTAGGGAATTAAATAAAAACTAAGGAACTGTATTGCTGCAAGGCTGAATGATAGGATGCACAGGGTTGTAGTCAAAAGAACAATATCAGTAGTAATGAGTGTGACTAGTAGAATATACTTAATGGTTGGTCCTGGGTCTACTACTCTTTAATACATTCATATCAGAGCCATAACGGAACACAGAACAGGAACAGCCTCTTTGATGACAACAGACAAACACAACAATGAAGGATGGGAAAGAGTTTAAGGAATGGTATGAAAAAGCTGACACATGGGTTGAATAATAGCAGTTGGAATTCAGTGGCCACTAATGCAAAGTACTATACTAAGACCCCAGCACCTCTGGTGTAGTACCAGCTGGACAGAGTGGAAATAATGGCAAAAAAGTGGGAAAAGGATCAGGGAGTACTGATGACTCCTGCATCACTACACTTGGAGGAGAATAAGAGGCCAGTTTCAGCAGCTAACAGAATAGGTTCACAGATGAGTACTAGGCTAGCTGCCCTCGCAGATCATTTTAAGCCTTGCCAATTAACCTTCAAAAGTGCGTATTAAACTCTGTACCTTGTGTTTGTGAAGTAAGCACCTTAACCATTATGCCAAACTTCACAAACTGTTGTAATATATCCTCAGGGGAGACAGAACCCAGAAGCAAATGATAATATTCCATCTCTGGTGGCTACTGGTCAAGCCATACCTTCCATATGGTGTGCATTTCTGGAAGCTATACAAAGAAAGGGATATCAAGCTGCCAGAAAAGTCCAGAAGAAAGGTACCAGAAAAGTACATAAAATGAACTGTAAATGATAAGACCAGAGAAAACAGGGGCTAAAGCTCATCTAATCTGAGAACAAACAAAACAGATATCAGGGAGGTGTAAAGGGGCTGCCCTGCACAATAAGGGCAGAGGTGGGAGGATAAGGGTGAGGCAGATTTTTGGGACTATTCCCTGCCCTGCCTCTGTGAAAGTATTATTCCACAGACTGTGTTATGTAATCAAGGAATAGACTAGTAGAAGAAGGATCCACAGAGATATTAATTTGGGCATGGAGCAGGTGAAAAAGACAGGAATGAAGAGGAAGACAGATACTCACTGCACTGTACTTAGGGACAAACTAGGCAGGCTTCCTGTATCATTCTTCCTTCATGCAAATGTCATCTAATGTAATGCAAACTGTAGTTTAACTTGATGGCAGGGGAGGATAGTGATTGCCAGTGTTCTATCCACTGCTAGCCGTAATTTATGAAAAGGTTATTTCATTATTGTATCAGTGTTCTCCACAGCAAGTCCCCATAATAGAATATCTTGCAAGGTACTCTTCTTGCCCCCTTTCCTCATTTCTAACTGCCAAAAAAAAGATAACTTAAAGGTCTTTTCTCACTCACAATGGGACACATTCACCATAAAGGTATCAATCACTAGTTTCCTAACCATCTTGCAGCCTACCTACCACCATCTCAACATCAGTCCAGTAGTAAAATAAAACATCAGTCTAGTAGTAAAATAAAACATCAGTCCAGTAGTAAAATAAAACATCAGTCCAGTAGTAAAATAAAACATCAGTCCAGTAGTAAAATAAAACATCAGTCTAGTAATAAAATAAAACATCAGTCCAGCAGTAAAATAAAACATCAGTACAGTAGTAAAATAAAACATCAGTCCAGTAGTAAAATAAAACATCAGTCTAGTAGTAAAATAAAACATCAGTCCAGTAGTAAAATAAAACATCAGTCCAGTAGTAAAATAAAACATCACTCCAGTAGTAAAATAAAACATCAGTCTAGTAGTAAAATAAGCATTTCTTGTAATATAGCACTGAACTTTGAATGAATCAATTGCACTAAGGTCAAACAGATAGATATACTGCTACATGTCACCTTTTAACAGCTCAATCAGTCACAAACTGAAGTGACAGTGAATGCAGTGAGCATGTATGGCACACATCATGGGCACATGTACCAACAGGCATCATACTTGATCACACATACACTTCTTAGCCGGCATGTATAATATAAAATATATACTCAATGGTATTTCAATAAGTATCATATGGTGGCAAGAGAAATGCCATGTCAACCACTCGCTCTATATGAGTTAGAAACATCGCCTAGTGCAATTTTGGAGTACAGGAAATAAGGGATCACACACTTCATTTGGTTATTTATATTACTAAAAGACCTTTAGTAAATGTACATGAATCATTTGTGTTATTCATCCCAGTTAGTTTGTTTTCATATGTCAGCTAAATATCACATTGTGAAACATTGCTTCAAAAGCTACAGTAATCATTTACATATAGGCAGTATTTACATGGAATCTTGCACGTTTTGCATAATTACAGCTAGGCACCCATTAACCCTGTGGTTGCTGACATTGCCCTTAAAAGGATCCGACAATAGCAAGCACTCTTATTTTGAAATTTTTTATATCTTTCAAAACAATGTTGCAGTCTCTGCAGTTAATACGTTAGACAGCTAACAATTACTATAGGGAATGCTGATTCCCAAACACTAGTGTGGTTCTCTTAAAATTCATCTTTATCTTTGGTTACACCAAAAAATAGATTCAAATTATGAGTACACATTACTAGATTCATAGGTTTATGCATTCTTATTAAGTTTATGTACAAAGAAAACATCAGGAAACTCAGACACATCACCCAGTACTGGCGGGAGACTAACAATGTTCCACATTAAGTAGATTTTCCCTGATCTATTCTGGATGAAACTTTCAATTACCTATGCAGCCATCCAGACTGGTTTTAAAGAATTTCAGGGAAGCAATCTGCTTGATAGGTAAGGGCAGCCACTTCCACAAATGGGGAATACATTGGGTTAGGTACTTGAAGTGTCATCTGGTATTACTGATGTGCCCCTATAGGCTTAGATCTCTAGTGCTGATGTTGGGTTTACCACTGGTTCCATTTAGGTGAAGGAGTTCAAAGAGTGCTGGGTTGTTCATAGCATAGAAGGCTAAGCAGAGATCACCCCTTGTGACAGGTACGGCACTGAGTAGATACAGGGCTTTTAGTATAACAGAGTACCTAAGGGTACTGAAACCAGTGATCCATATGGTGTGGAAGCAGTGAGGTCTCCCAAGTTGTCTGAAGTTCTTAGTGAGGTATATATGTCAAAGGGGAAGTTAAACTCAATGAGGGGCCTAATAAGGGAGGATTAAAGTAGGGCAATAACTTCTTACTACCTTTGGTAAATACCACGAAGGATAGCTGTGCAAAGTATGAGAATTTTCTAACTAAAACAGAGACATGGTGGTCAACAGAGAGTCTGTTGTTAACATAGGCCCCCAAATCTCTGATGACTATGATAAATTTAAGTAGAAGGTTACCTGTATGGTAAGTGATAACAATGCTAGATTTACAAAAGGAAGCTATCCTACATTTCTTGGGGTTGAGTGTAAGACCATGATAAACTCACCAAGCATTTTCTTGGTCTAGTCTCTGCTGTAGAATCTAAGTATTAAAATGGAATTTCATATTCCAGTTTGTGTCATGAGCAAACGTGGTTAGTCAGAGTCAATTGTTATCAGCTGTCATTCCATAGAAGTGTATAACAAAGAGAACAGAGCCCAGTACAGAACCCTGTGGGACACTACTGGTAGTGATTTTCTCTTAGAACAAACATTCCTGACCTTAACGGTAAGGGCTCTGCCAGTTAGCCAATTAACTATCCAGCAAATTATCTAAAGGTTAATTTTGAGTTGGTAAAGTTTGTCAATAATTCAGGCATTAAGGTTAGTACTGAAGGCCTTAAAAATTTCCACACAGGTAGCATGGATTGTATCCCCCTTATCCATCGGATTAATAGCCCTGTCAAAGAATTCAACCAGGTTGAACAGGCATGATGCAACATTTACAAAGATAGACTGGTGTGAATCTGGGGATATTAGCAGAGCTGGATCTAGCAGTAGGGGACCTAGGCAGCTGCCAAGGGCTCATATTGACTGTGGGTGGCTTTGCTGTAAAAAAATAAAAAATAAAAAAACTTCCATAAATAAAAAATGCAACAAGCATTAGGATCGCACAGAAAATCTTCCAGACTGTAGCAAGCCCAGAAACCTCACACAAATATCCTAATACCATAAACCGCAGGGTCTTTTTAAGGCTAGCCATGATTCTCAAATGTATCTGAGAGGTTTTGATACTCTACGGTTATTTTAAGAAGTATATGTAAAGTTAGACATGGGTGGTAAAGCATCTGTAAGTTGCCTTTGTCTACTAGAGACACAGGTGCCAGGCCAGGGGAAAATTTCCAATTCCCCATCCACTGGTTCAAGTTCTGCTAAAATTCGGTTAGAAATTAACTCTGCTTCACATGCATGGGATGCCTATTCCAGAGAAAGGGTAGTCTCTGAGACACATACCTGTCCCTCCAACATGTCTTTTTTATGTTGTAGATGAGGTGTAGTGCCTAGATGGATAACTCTGATGCTATTTGTTTTCTAGATGTGCAACAGGTCTATCAGCGCAGGATCAGAAGAACCTTTGTAGACCAGGCATAGATCACCTCTCAGCAATCTGTAAGAGAACAAGGATAGGGTTTTCTGCTGACCTACATAGGACATATTGTTTAGGCCCTGTATTCTTTTTGTGAGAAATGTCTGTGGACACTGCAGTTGTTGTACATGCCTGGTCAGGTACCTACTGAGGGGATTCTTATTGGAGACAAACTTTTTGTTGCTTAATGATAGGTAATCTCCAATCACTTTACCCTACCCAGTTTGGATTTGTCAAAGGAGATCATGCCCGTTAAACCTGGTGGAAGATCATGCCTGTTAATCCTGGTAGACTTCTTTGAGACAGTCACCAAGGCCCTGTATGAGGGGAACTCTGTGCATACAGCCTACCTAGACTTAGCCAAGGCTTTTGACACTATCACTCAATCAGGCATAATTGACAAACTCATCCAGCTAGGTATCAAACCTTATATTGTTAGATGGGTTACTAGCTGGCTCACTGATAGAACACATATAATCAAAATAGGGGAATCCACCTCCCAAAGCAGACCTGTAACCAGTGGTGTTCCATGGGGATCAGTCCTGAGATCTCTACTTTGTGGAATCTATTTTTTCGAAGTACAAGCAAAAATTAAAAGTCTGTGGCTGACAAAGCTTGCTGATGACTGCAAACTGGGAGCGGTCATAGAATCTCCAAATGATGCCAACATCCTACAAGAGGGTCTTACACAAACAAACGATTGCTGCCAAATTCACGGCCTTAAACTCAATGCAAAAAATGTATTATCATTCCTTTCAGTAAAATTGATGTTCCTACTAGCTGCCACATCAATAGCAGCACCCTAAGTATGCACTCAGTGGTGAAACACCTGGGTACACAGGTTGACAGCAATCTTACCTTTGATAACCATGTCTCCACAGTGGTAAAAAGGACATTCTATATCACTCATCTCATAGGTAAGGGCATTGCCTCCAGGAAAAAAAGACGTTATACCCTCCCTATACTCTTCACTCATCAGGCCAATAATTGAGTACAATTGACCCTTTTGGTATGTACCTTTCCAGGCACCTGCAGCAAATGGAGAAACCACAAAGGTTCCTCACAAGGAAAATTCAAGGTCTTCAGCAACTGTCCTATGTGGATCAGCTGTCACTTTATTCTGTTTCATACAGACTACTCAGAGGCAATCTCTGCCTTGCATACAAGGCAATCTCTGACCCTGCATTATTGGAAGTGCTGCATAGCCACAAGCCAAATGGTACATGGGTTACTCACTCTATAGATCTTAACTTGGTATGTGACATTAACAGATCATGCTGGATGCACAGATTTGTCTCCCAGAGGTTACCACACCTTTGGAACAGACTCCCACTTCATGTCAAACAGAGCACCTCATTGGCCCTCTTCAAATGCAATCTGGACGATTGGATGGGTAACCATAAATTCACCCCAGGGGTTCCACCTGTATCCCTCTTGGACCCGGGCATTAGGTGGTAATCATGGAAACAAGGGTAGAACTTGGCTAGGCTTGTAAGGGCCCTAGGGCCATTAACCTAGTAACTTCCTATGATCATATGCATAGCACGGATAAGGAAGTTGTGGTGCTGCAAAAGGAATTTTTTTTTATCTTGCACTAATTCAATACTAATATTTTCATTTTACACTGTTACAGTGTGTGTTCAAATACAAACTAAAAAAAAAAAACCTGAAGGTGTCATCACACAGTTTGTATCCCATAAATATGTCAGGTCTCAACAGCTCTGTTACAAAACCATGCATCCAATTGTGTCTTGAAGATTTTCAATCCATTCACTAATCTCACCATACTAGGGAGATGATTCTAAATCCATTTCTCCCTACGAGTAAAAAGAATGTTTTCAAAGACATATTTCTCTGTCTCTCTCTCTCTCTCTCTATCCTGTATATAAACCTGTGACTGTTTCTAATGAATGATTAAAACTTTATATACCCATGCACACTACAGTGGATATAAAAAGTTTAAACACCCCTGTTAAAATGCAAGGTTTTTGTAATATAAAAAATGAGACCACAATAAATCATTTCAAAACTTTTCCCACCTTTAATGTAACCTATAACCTGTATAATTCAATTGAAAAACAAACAAATCTGTTAGGGGAAAAATATAAAAAATATACAATACGCTGGTTGCATAATTGCTCACACCCTTAAACAAATACTTTGTTGTGTTTGCACATCTAATACTCTATTGAAGCAACTTTTGATTTAATTACAGCATTCAGTCTTCTTTGGTAGGAGTCTATCAGCATGACACATCTTGACTTGGCAATATTTGCCCACTCTTCCTTGTAAAAGTGCTCCAAATCTGTCAGATTGCAAGGGCATCTCTTGTGCTCAGCCCTCTTCAGGTCACTGCACAGATTTTCTATGGGATTTAGGTCTGGGCTCTGGCTGACCCATTCCAAAACTTAAATTTTCTGCTGGTGAAGCCATTCTTTTGTTGATTTGGAAGTATGCTTGCGGTCATTGTCATGTTAAAGGGTGAAATTCCTCTTCATCTTCATCTTTCTAGCAGATGCCTGAAGGTATTGGGCCAAAAGTGACTGGTATTTGGAACTGTTCATAATTCCATTCAAATCGACTAAAGCCCTAGTTCCAATTAAAGAAAATCAACCCCAAAGCATGATACTGCCACCACCATGCTTCGCAGTGGGGATACTGTTCTTTTGGTGATGCAAAGTGCTGTTTTTGCACCAAAAGTACCTTTTGGAATTGTGGCAAAAAAGTTCAACCATGGTTTCATCAGACCATAACACATTTTCTCAGATGCTTTTGGGAGACTTGGTGTATTGTTTTGCAAATTTTAGCCAGGCCTGGATGTTATTCTGTGTAAGAAAAGGCTTCCATCTTGCAACCTTACCCTATAGTCCAGACATATGGAGAATATGGGGGATTGTTGTCACATAGTACACAACCAGTACTTGCCAAAAAATTCCTGCAGCTCCTTCAGTGTTGCTGTAGGTCTCTTGGCAGCCCCCCTGACCAGTTTTTGTCTTGTCTTTTCATCAATTTTGGAGGGACATCCAGTTTTTTGCAACGTCACTGTTGTCTCATATTTTCTCAACTTTCTGATGACTGTCTTCACTGTGTTCCATGGTATATCCAATGCTGTAGAAATATTTTGTACCCTTCTCCTGACTGATACCTTTCAACAATGAGATCCCTTTGATGCTTTGGAAGCTCTCTGCAAACCATGGCTTTTGCTGTAGCAGGCAAATGAGTAAATGTCAGGAAAATCCTACTAGGACAGCTGAACTTTATTTGGGGTGAATCAGAGTCTCTTTAATTGATGGTAGGTGTGTACCCAAGAAGAGTGAATGCTGTAATGACATCAAAAGGTGCTTCAACAAAGTATTAGTTTAAGGGTGTTCACACACAACAAAGTATTAGTTTACGGGTATGCACACTTATGCAACCAGTGTATTGTACATTTTTTATTTTTTTCTCCTAACAGATTTGTTTTTTTTTCAATTGAATTGTACAGGTTATAAGTCACATTAAAGGTGGGAAACATTTTTAAATGATTTATTGTGGTCTCATTTTTTTATATCACAAAAACCTGGCATTTTAACAGGAGTGTGTAAACTTTTTATATCCACTGTATGTACATGCTATGTTTCAAAATGTATGTGGGGTGAGACAGTTGTCCCCTCTCCTTTTAAAATGTGTCACTTGTTGTGGTCTGGCACAACATTGTTATCTACAGATAATGTTTTATATAGATAGATAGCTATAGCTATGTAGATATATAAGAGATTCACATAGAAAGGATCTCAGATGTTTATAGAAAGTATTTTTATTACCTTTTGTGTAGTTGACTATTAAACTTTGATAACTGTACCTAACAGGTTTTATTTTTTATTTTTAATAGAGATGTCTCAGTTTTCATATAACATTTCAAATTATGACTATTATGAAGTTTTTTTCTGTACTGATCAGCTTAATATAGAGGCACTAATAACCAATACCTGTCATTCTTATGAAACAGTGGAGGTATCGACACTGGAAGTGTTTTTGGTGTGTCTTGTTACATTGCTAATTCCGGCATCGATGATGTCATCAGTTAGTGTATTGTGCACAACTGAGTCAGCTAATTGGGTTATGTTGGACTCAGTATTGTCAATCCCATACAAAGAGATGGTCAGTTGCAGCTATAATATCCTCTGTCTATGGTCTTTTACTGCAGTTGTTTACCTTGACCTCAGCAGTGTGTACTTGTCTGAGGTTCACTGATGACCATAAATCTGGGAACACAATAATTATTAATTAAATAAATGTCCATTCATCTCTGTCATGGATTCAGTTACCCACTGACTGCTGACCCACAGAAAAAGCAGCTGAGATATGTAAGTCAGCAATAAATTACTGGTCCTGAGATTTGTTGTCAAGCATTGGTTGCAGCATTGACTTGTTGGTACTGCATTGCTGCAGTTCAAAGATCCATTCACTTTCATTGTGGTTTCATTGTTAACCGTTAATTGCTAATCCATAGGCAAGGTACTAGGAATGTCTAGAACACTCCTAGGGAGCCACTGCACAGGTTACATACATTCATATCCATGTCAATTTGGACAGACGCATCACAAGAGGAGCTATGAATCCTATTTATACCATATTATTTCTTTAAGTACTGGCCTTTCTTGCAAAGTAGATTCACTAGGACTTAAGACTTAAGATCTCACAAATATAAAAAATGGCATTATGCTAATAGGTCTCTCAGTGAAATCTGTAAAGGTGTAGACTCAGACAAATAAACATGTTTATCTTCTTTTGGGAAGAACAAGTTGTTTCAGAGCTGAATGCTAAGCAGACAAAGAATCAATCGATTTTCCTTTTTACATTATAATATGTATATTTGCTTGTTAAAATGTAATTTTCAATTATTGACGGAGTGAGGTAGGAAAACAGGTACTTGAAGTCTGCCTGATGGAGAAGAGATGGAACCTTCTCAGGGCCTTCCAGGTAGCCTTTCATGCTTGCTTCAAGAAAGGAAGCAACAGGACTACTCTGGGAGAAGACTGCACAGCAACAAATCAATTGATAAAATTGTCCTTCAGGACTATGATGATATTTTACAGACATAGGAAGGTTGTGAGGTGAATATCACTCATACATATGTGATCTGATGTGGTGCCAATGATACGTGCTCCCAGAACAGTATATATATATATACCACACAGGAGCAAAGCTGAGAAGGACATGAAGAGAATGAAGGCACTGGATATCAATAAGAAGCCATCAGAACCAAAAGAATGGGTGAATAGAAAAGTAGCTGTTGTGTTAACAGTGATTAAGAGACCACTGCAGGTAGTTCCATGATAAAAAGGTATGAAGTCCTGACTGCCATCCAGCTGACCTTGGTTCAGTTACCAGCACAGGTGTTACAGGATCCAACAATAGGGGAGGAGCTCTCACCTCTTCTGGAGAAGGGTATGTGGATGTGCCAGGAATATACTATCAGGTCATAAACACTAGTATTGTCACCAGGGTTGTGACAAGAGGTGAGTGCTGCACTGATGCAAGGTGGGCAGATGATGGGGTGTATTAGAAGATAGGTGGACACAGAGCCATAATTTTACCATTACACATCTGCCTTGCAGTGTAAGTTCTGCATGTTTCTGAATATCCAGGGCTAACCATAGTATCATGACCCATACATTTCTATAACACTCCCCTTCCCTGTTATGGGGGTGCTCGTAATCTGATGAATGAGAGGTCTGCTGTCCAGAGGGAATGAGGCAAACCTGGTGTAGGTAAACCTCTTTGGTATATCCCCACTATGTTGTGGTGCCACATAGAGAAGGGGTTACATGAGCTGCCAGGGATCTGGTCAGTGATAAGCAGCCAAAAAATAAGACAATATTATCCATTAGTTTGGAGCTGAAGAAATGTTCTCAAGAATGACAGATTTTCTTTTCACTATGATTTGCAAATCAGAGTTTTTGGAAGATAAAAGTTGGAGGTACAAAGCTCCAAATTATTTATATTTAATATGCCACTTGGAAGATATAGATTGTTTTTCTGATTTATTGTCGGTGAAAAAAGTAGTATTAGGACTATTATCACAATGCAGAAAAGATGGTTTCAGACCAATAACTTATTTCAGTAGCAGTCTAGACCCAGTAACTATTGTCCTCCTGCATTGTCTTATAGCAGTTGTGGCTACAGTAAGAATTGTTGACATGATGTAGGCACTCACTCCAGGCAATGAAACTTTCACAGCAGTTCTGTATTCAGTAGAAATCCCGTTTTTGAAACTAAAACCCAATTTACATTTTTACAAGTTTTTGAAGCAAGCCCTGCAGGCATACCCATTTCAATGTTACTGTAGATTCATTATTCCCATTGTCATTACAACAATACGCTTCCTGCCAGTGTACTTCCTGTTCCTCTTATCATCATAAACTGTAAGTATACGGTGTAAATACTGTGCATTTTTTCTACTTGTACTGTGAATATAAAGCAAGACTTGATAGGCTGGCATTTTAAATTCAGTATCTTTACAGCTGCACTTGTTACTTATGCAGATATTACCAACAGACCAAACTGTTAATAACAAAAGTTAGATTTATTCTGATAAGGCAAATCATAACAAAAAGATCAACAAAAGCATCACTGTAGAAGCTAACTAGCAGTAGTTCTAAATATCACTAACCAGAGCCTTGAATAAAGGGTGTCTTGAGGCATTCTTGGGGTTTTGATAACACTGTCAGTAAATATACAAATAAAGCCAACATCTGATTGCTGTCAGGCCTACTGACATGATGCCCTTGGTTTTACAGTACTACAAAGCCTGAGCCGGCAATGTTTGGTAAACAGCAAGCACAACTGCTGAAAAAAGAGACCTTTGGTATCACTGTAAAATAAAATAAAAAGAAAAGCTTGCCATCAATCTAGCCTTGGGCTTGACATTGTATAAATACTGAGAAAAGTAAGTATACGTTGAAAAGAAAATTAAAATTCAGTAAGGTTTTCAAAATAAGGATTTCCAATTACAGTGAAAAGCATATCACATGATAAACAATGTGGAAGATAATACAGAAATGTTATAAATGATTAAGTGATCATCTTGAAATATTCTCAATTTACTTTGAATAAGATATATTTTACCTTCTTTAAATTAATACTACACATGAACAGCTAGTCAATATGAATCAATATGACTGAAATACGATATAGTTAGGATTTCTATATTCTGGACATAGATGCTTTAATGTGCATCTTAAAATAGCAAATGGTTCAGTCTGAAATTACAGAAGTATGGATTAGGTTGTTTGAGTCACGAATCTGAATGCAGCAAATACATGGTATAAAAAGGAGCAGCTGTGGGTCATAGCTTTATACAATCATAAAAAACTGCCTATTTATTTTCATTGTTCAGAAAGAAAAATAGTATTTAGCAAATTATATATTGGAGGCACGCTCAGTTGCTAGCACTGAGTAATTCTGGGTAAAAGGAATATTTGCTAAGTGCTTCATTCTTTAATAGCAATGAATGTGCGAACTAATAAGCTGTTATCATTTCCTAAAAGACATTAGATGAGGTTTGGAACTAAATATAATGTTTTAATACAAAAGCGTGATGTGTCAGAAGACTGACATTGATCTGGATGAATCAGACCATGATATGATACAAGGTGCTTGTGAGTTCCTCTATGACAACATTAAGTGTATTTTCTTCTGTACAGCAAGAGAAAGCAGTTTGTAGTGTTCTGAGAGATAACTGTCTGAGGTATGTAATTCCTGGGTCCGGTACTCCAGGCATACCTTTCACCTGTACCTCATTATGAGAAATGTTCATAGTTTCATAGTTGTTTACTAGGCTAATGACCACAAAGGCCTTTTAAGCCTAGTCATGCATCCCCAATCTCTGACAAGTTCTGATACCCTTGATAAGTGTAAGCAGGCTCTTGAGTGATGAACTATTTACAAGCAGGGGCCTGGGAGATGACACATTTACATGCTTCCTGTGGCCAAAATTGTTCCCATGACTATAACATATCTGTTCAGAAATATGTATGTACCTGGCATTGCAGCCACACATTCAAGTTCCCATGGTGAGAACTGAGCCTCCTGCCTATCTAGTTACACAATCTAGAGAACACAGTATTAATCACAAGTACCACAGGAGATGTCTGTTACTCATTTTGAGTCTTAAAGTCCATGATCCACACTGCACCACATTCAGCTGATCTTATATGCAGTCTTTAAAAAATAAGTACTATCTATGATAAATAATACTGAATTATATTAATTAATAAAAAAATCTTGTAAGTATAAAGTAACACATTTTAACTATGCGGTGAGCTTCCTGGTTAAAGTTGTTAGTAAATTGTTAGTATGTCTTCTACATTATGGCCTTCTGTTCCACATTATGAGAGGTGGTGCTCCACAGTTTGGCTTTTTTTCCACATTATGAGAGGTGGCACTCCACAGTTTGGCTTTTTTTCCACATTATGAGAGGTGGTGTTCCACATTTTGACTTTAGTTCCACATTATGAGAGGTGGTGCTCCACAGTTTGGAGATGTAAGATTGAGAACTATGATTCCAGAGGTGAAGGGTATGCTGAGAAAAAAACTGCACGGTTATACACAGCAACAGGAAGAGAACAGAAAAGTTCCATGAGTGCCCAGACATAAAATGGCAGTAGAAGCAGGGATGTAGCGGTCAACTGCATAAGGTAAGATGGAAATGTGTGTAAAAGAATGCATGCTGTCCACATAGAGCAGGGAATTACAAAAAAGCAGATGTGAGTCCACCCATGCATCTGTGGAGGACTAAAGTAAAATGGCAGAAGCAATGATATAGCGTGTGATTTCGTAAGGAAAGGAGGAAGTGGCAGCATTGGCCATGATTCTTCTATTAAAAACATAACTATATTAGCTGGAAGGAGAAGGGGGATTTTCTACTTCAGTGGCGGACTCCAAGTATGGTATAGAATAAAGTCTAAACTGAAGTAGTCACAGTGAGTAAGAAAGGATATCTGCTAACAGCAGATAACACCGATGCAGTTAAAAATATGATGCAGAATTAACTATAGAATCTACTGGCATTATAAGAAGAGGTGGGAGATGAGCCCACCACCTCTGATGTGCTCCAATTATAACCACCACATATTTGTAATATACATTTTTAATAATATGTTTCCCAGCCCCATTGCTATTGAAATGATCCTGCAAAGTTAATGACATGTAATAAAACTTAGATCCAGAGGAAAATGAAATTATGACATACATGGAAATAAGTATATTTAATGAGTAGCAGATGCAGGAAATGATTTATAAAAATTTAAGAAAAGAATGGATTCAAGTATGGATCTCTGCTAGGTTTATGTCTGCGAAGTGAAGCAAGCTAACTAAAGCTTTTATACTACGCTGCTACTTATAACCAAATTATCATATCATTGATATTCTTGTTTTTTTTTTCTCTCCTCAGTTCTGAACACCAGCATCATGTGACTCTTTATATATCACCTTGGTCATTTCATCATAATATTTTTTGCTACTCATTAGACGCAAAGATGCCCAACTTAATTATACATTGGCTATCTATTCTTAGTCCCACACCACTTTAATGACTGACTCATAGATGGACTAAGTTATGCTTTGTTAATCGTATAGGATAACAGAGGCAATGAAACTCCCTTTTGCTGAGATAACCTAAGTGAAGTCACAGTAAATCTGAAAGGAAGGACAGATGAATGCTGAGTAAATAATGCCAAGATAGAAGCATGCAGTTCAGAGTCTCTTTAATGTTTAGGTCACCAAGAACTAGTTTTATTTGAGTGATGATAACTAACGGCCTGCATGATAATGAATACCAGGCAACATGGTGCTGCTATTAGGCATGATACTATTACATGATGAATTTTTCACTACAGGAATATCTAGTATTCATCAGTATCACCCACCATGGGGGGGCTTGATTTGCGCTTATTTTTTAATTCCCTCAACCTACTTCCAACCCCCCAAATCCTCAGGCTGTTCTCCTTGGCTTCTGTGCTTGCCCATCCCTAGATCTCCTAGTAACTCTTGGACAGGTGGGCCTGAACTCCTCAGAAAGTTGACCTCAATGACACAAACTTTTTTGGACCCAGCGAGTGAAGGATCTGATGGCAAATGCCAATCACAGAGCCCGGAAGCTTTCATTCTTGCAGCAGTTGCTCAAATTCCCTAGCTGTGGAAATGGTGAGTGCAATGACATCAGGACCTTGTCACTGCTCCTTTGCACTAACTTGGGATGTATTATTAGGTTTCTGGTCTCCACCAGAGGTCACATGGGCATCAGCTTTCCCCCTTCACTTCCATCAGGATAGGAGAATTGGCTAGCAACAGTTTCATCCTATCCCTCCTAGTCAACTCTACTGCAACATGAGTCTATTCCAAGTCTCAAGTCACTATCAGCACAGATTGGCACTGTGCCTCTGTGCCATCAGGCTGGAATATTTGCAGTTATTTTTATTTTATTTTATTTATTTATTTTGATAGGATGAAACAAAGGTAGGTGCTCAAAGGACATCTATACCTTAAACATATTACAAATTGATTGTAAATTTAGGTTTAGGAAGGGTGGAGGGGATTTTAGGTTTAGGGACTGGCAGAGAGTTTTTAGGGTTAGGATCAGGGTCCTGGTAGATCTAGATGGTCTGGTGAGATCAGGCTTTGGGAGAGATGCTCAAGTCAATGGGAATGAGGAAGTGTTATGATCAAATAGCACTCGGGCACTTGTAGTAGACCTGGGATCCTCTATATTATTTGCATGTGTCTTATAGTACACACATTTACTTTGTGCACATGACTTTGCTGAGGAAATGTTATTTAGTCCAGTTTATGCCCCCATTCAGCAAAAGAAAAAAGAAACACATATGAATTAATAAATTAATAAATGAAGCAATGAATGTTTCTATGTACTTTGAAACTATGTCTAAGCACTTAAGATAACCTTTGCCTATATAGTTTTGTTTCGTAGTTCATGTATTTACCTATAAGATAGCACAGCACAGACTACTGAATCCTCCTGCATCCTTATGGTCTGTCTGCTTAGCTGTCAGCCAGTATCATTTTCATTACATAATAAAAGATTATTGTTATCAATACATAATCAGTGGTTATTGTTCACAAGTATGTACTTGTTGAAAATCAAATATTACCCACAGGAAGAAGTAAAGGTTTAACTCATTCCCTCCAGTAGAGCTCTTTTGAGTCTGTACCTTTAACTCCTAGTGGGCGTGGCTTCAGCATTTAAAAATTGAAGTTATCACCTTACATTTTTAACAAATACACATTGACAGAGGTCATATATCAATACAGTTGTGTTTGCTATCATGTATGCTTCAAGATAAAATTTTCCGATACCTTGTATGTAACATGGTTTTGGAATTATTAATGCAAATATGAACAGGCAATATTTGACACCTAGAGGAGCAGTAGGGTGTAACTGCAGAAACCCCTAGAGACGTCACTCGGCTGTAATCAAAAGATAGAAATCATCTACATTTTACACGTAATAGTTACTGCTAACATATGCCCCAGAACTTCATATTGTAAACTAAAATTAGTACAGCAATATACAGCTTAATAAAGCATGAACAACTGTACAATCTTCTACGCTTTAAACATATTTTATACCATTAGAGAAATATTTTACATAGAGGCAAAGCCTTCCATAGCCTATCTGCAAAAGTCTGTGACCCTTACAGCCCCTAAAATATTAAAAACACCCCCTCTGTTACACTAAATAAATTTGATGGAAACAGTGTTTACTCACTGATTTAAAACTGACATTGCTGATGTTGCCTTAAATCTTCAGAGTAAGACAGAGTGAAGATAAGGCCGTTCTGGTACAGACTGAATGAGGAGGAGAAGACGATTTGCTCTTTTGCCCTACCTTAACCTCACCCATTTGGCATGGTGTACAATGACATCAATGCAACTCCTTTGCTGCAAAAATCTGCCTGTGTTTCCCCTACACCCTTTGTCTGGCTTGTGCCAGAAACAACAGCATCAAGTGAACATCCTAGCCAGACAGGTAACGCAGCCTCCCCTCAGATGGATGAGCCAACATTTAAGCCATTTATAATCAACACAACTATCTCCAAGCTGTCTCCACCAGTGTCCAGGAGACCTGATACAGAAACAAGGATCTCCTTGATTCTTTCTAGGTCTTTCTTTCTTGCCTTCCTTGAGGCTAGAGAGAACTTTTGAATATTTGTTTTTAGTGCACTTAAAATGGTCTACAGACTAATTGCCTGGTACTTACCTATAAATCAATGAACCCATCTATATTACCCTGTACCACAGTCATGTCACTCTCACCTTTTAGGACTCAGTTTAAAATGTAATTCTGGGTACCTCCAAGAGTGGTGTTTGACATATGAGGCCAAGAATGGAACACTGTTTTTTCTGGAAAAGATGGAAGTCTTTGGTGTCACTAGCAGAAGATTTCAAACCAGCTATAAGGAGTTAGACTTGAGATAAAGGTCCTGATTTTTTAAGAAACAGGTACACATAAAAGGTCAAACTCTTTAATGAGATCTAGAGAAATGACAACTAGTCAAACACTGGGTCATGATATTTAAATTTTCAGAAGTGATAATTATTAGACATGTGGCTGTACTCTGACCTTTATGACCCTTTGTTAAAGGATCTGTATCAACAAGTTAGTCAGTGAGTAAATTACAGTAAGTACTCTCCTATCCCATATCACATCACTAAGTGTGAAATAAGTTATCGCTTCTAAACAGGTATTTCAGCAACTTTTATTGATACAAGCAGCTAGCATCATTAGCCAGAGATTTATTGACCAGAGAACAAATTTATCGAGCCAATAAGATGTTTGCTACTTTCAAGATTTTAGGAGTAAAACTATCCTGATAAGCTACACTGTTGTATATTAGTTTTGCCAGAAGCGCCTATACCCAATGACCTTAGTAAGACACACCAGCTGAGACACCAACGGGATGTAGCCGTATGATTTGTTGATTTTGTGGAATGCTCTCGAGGTTGTTGAGGATACTTTTTGCGAAACATTTGGGAGGTCTTTGAGGTTTAGAGAGATGATATTACAGAGCCTCAGCAC
Source organism: Protopterus annectens (assembly GCF_019279795.1). Lineage (NCBI taxonomy): Eukaryota > Metazoa > Chordata > Ceratodontiformes > Protopteridae > Protopterus > Protopterus annectens. The sequence continues at coordinate 1,151,302,823 of NC_056739.1, forward strand.
ATGGTCTATGTGTCTAGTCTGTACTATGTAAGATGGATGTAGTATGTGTCTTACTGATAAACCTGTTTATCTTTATAAGTGGGTGCATGTGAGATCCTTGCCTTCAGTGAAATTATGTAACTACATTTCTCACACGCTGCATCAGTTTGTTTAAGAATGAAATGATTGTCAGTAAACATGAGACAACTGCTACATTGCCTCAAGATGTTCATATATATGCCAGACTGGCTGCAGAGGTAGCAGGGAAGTGCATGTCGATGACTATGGATCCTTATTTCATGATGGCATACATATGTTAATAAATATGCAGTGACAGCCTTCGTGTGGTTTTACCCACAAAAAAAAAGTCACAGTGACTACACACTGAGCACTGCAGTCATAATGTCATTTTATACTATATGCTGTAGGTGTGTCAAATTTAACTTGGGACCAGAGTCTGTGAACCTGCAAAACTTGCAGAGTCCATATGGGGCGTCCATAGTTTCCTAGACTTCTGGGTAGCAAAGCAATTTTTGCTGATCCAGCATATCTTTCAAGTAGAGAATCCTACAATTAATAATTCTTGGTGTTAAAACAAGCAACTTTCTGACATGGGGATTCCCTATCAAACTGCACCAATTATTGTTAATGCTGCCTTTGATTTCTAACATAATCCACTGTATAAAGTAATCTTGCACTTTTGCTCATCAGGGTTATAAAATTATGGGGTCACTTTTTTATTTCCCTAAACCCCAACAGGAATTCTTTCCATAGCAGTGGGTTTTGCTTTCCATTAAAAAATCTATGCTCCAGACACTGCTACTCATGCTATGCTGTTCTTTTCCCATCATATGGTGGTCAGCTGTATCCAATCATTCTGGCAAATACAGATGCTTATTAACTGTCTTCTTCAATTGCATGCCAAATATTGTTATGAAAGGACTACACAACAAACATTTCCTCTTCACAATTATGGTAATAAGTTCACCAATTTACTGCCAATTTTAATTTTAAAGCCATGTGACTAGAAACTCTCAGGGGAAAAGTCTGCTCACCACCACACCATTACCAAAAGTGACTGTAGATGATGCTTGATTTGTCCAATGTTAAATCACTGTCAACATCACTTTCAGAATTAATCTACATTCTATTTAGGAGGGAACCCAATATATTGTACAGTTAAGGAATATAGATGAGGCTCCCATAAATTGCTGATGCATATGTTGTTAACACTTACAGAAGACGTGAAAGAGAAAAAGAGAGAGAAAATGTGGTTTCCTCATTTTACAAGGATGCTACCATGCAAAAGTTCAGCTATTCGATTAAATAAAGACTTATGAGAATTATAGCATCTAATGGTTTATTTAACTAATCCTAAAGATTTTCACATAATGCTGGAATGTTCTCATGTGAAACACAACATGATGCAGCCTTGTGATACCTGCTGAAGTTTATTCTGGGTCAATGTAAAGACAAAACCACTCATTTGACTCAGTGTAGGCAAAGCAGATTCCAGGCAAGAGACAAACAGCTGTCCAGTAATCTAAGACTTACTACAGGGTGCACTTGGAAAAGACCCAGGGAGCTACAGGAAATTAAGAATGGGAGAGCTTAATTGGAAATGCCGGTGTTCAACATGAAACCTAAGAAATCATTTGTAACAATTGTAAAATGGAAAAAATCTAGCGGACAAAAGTCATTTTTAATGCATGCAGGATCACTCAAGAATAAGAGGTTGAGGTATGAGACATTGCAGCATTACCATTTTGAACTTCGGACTTTGAAGTCTTTGCTGAGATTCAAGCAGACCCCTCTCCTACATTATAAACATCTTCTACCCATGCCTTTGTTAACTGCAGTCTTACCTAGAACAAGGAACCACCCAGACCAAGGGAAGAAAATAGGAGAAGAGTTCCCTACTCTAAAAGGACCAGGGAAAGTCAGGGAAATTGTCTATGTCATATACATAGGACATACCCCAGAAAGATGTCTGATTTTTATAGCTACATAGAACAGAGATTTACTAAACTGAATAAATGTCCCATGGACTGTGTTACATGAACTCAACTGCACTAGCATATGAAAGGAAGGAAAGCAATTGGAATAAATGTACACAAAATGAGTACACAAGCAGCAGTAATGCATGCTCAACTAAGAAATATACTGTGAGGCTGCCAGCCCAGCTAGCTGGAATTTTGTAAATAATTCTATGTCATTTGTGAATATTAATATGATTCGTATGCTTGTCTTACAAATGTAAGAGAACTATATGTTATGTGGGTATTAAACTACTCGTGCAGAAGTGTGTGTTGAACTATATGTTAGGCACTGAGCTTCAAGAATGTAACCACAGTGTAACAGAAATGCATATAAACTATAGTTGGAACAGAGTTAACTTGAAAACCCTCAAGAAAATAAGTTGAAAAGTAAAGTGTTTTACAACTGTGTTTCAGTGCAGCAAGCAGACACAATGGGCCGGATTCACGATGGATTGCACGGAGTCTAAGAGTAGAGTAGAGTAAGACTCCATGCAGCCATCATGTCCGATGAGCGATCCAGGAACAGCCTGCAGGGGCGTGCAAGAGAGCTCCTAAAACGACTCTTACATGAACAGGGCCGGGTTATACAAATTACCTCAATTGCAGGCGAAAGGCATGCAAATGAGGTAGATTTGCAATTCAGGAAACCCAAACCTGTCCGAGTAAGAGCAGTGTTTTCTGCAGAAATGTACTCAGTTGACAACTGAGTACCATTCTGCAAATAGCAAAACGGAGCCGTGACAGCTCCAAATAAAGGTTGCATCCAGTGCAGGAAGCATGCCAATGGCCAAATATACAGCCAATGGCAATGTTTCCGGATGCAATATGAAAAAAAATTTATTTTTTTTCTCCGATTTCGGATGTTTAAGCATAGCGCAGCGCCGCGCAAACGGGCTGCGCTCTAAAAACCAAAAAAATAGAAATGAAAACCCACAAATGTGGATTTCATGTAAATTGTTAATTTACAATGCAAGGGAATGGCAGGCTGAAGACAACATGTCCACCGAGTAGAGGTTGCTAAGGGGGGAAGCACAGTCTAAGAGATGTAACCAAGCATTAGTAGGCAATCCTATGCAAAGTAGGGTTAGGATAGTGAATCGCAGGTTTACATAGCAAATGAGCACAGTCAGTGGAGTGTAGGAGTAGGACAAGGGGAGTAACAGAATAGAAGATAGGTGACATCACGAGTGGGGTATGTATGAAAGAAGGGAAGCTCAATGGAGCAGAGTGGCATGTGTCAGCTGTCATTTACACATCATTGAAAGAGGTGTGTCAACAGGTAGGCTAGGTAAAGTAAAGAAATGGAAGGTGTATGCCATGAATAACACCAAAGTTTCTTGCTGAGCGGGTATGCGCACGTGTGCGCACCTGTAAACCCGAGTAAGACAGTGTGCGCGCGTGTAAGCGTGAGTGCTCGCGTTTAAGCCAGAGTAAGCATGTATAAGGCAGTCTAAAGTTTTGTAAGCGCGTTTGCACTGGTGTGCTCGCGTTTTAACCCGAATAAGCAAGTTGTAGTCCGTGTAAGCATGTGTGCGCTCATGTGAGCTGCTGTGAGCATGTTTGCACTTGTGTGCGCGGCGCTGCCCCCTGCCCCGAGGAAATGAAAGGAAATAGGAAGCACAACAAATAGTATTAAGCTACCAGGGAGTACTAGCAGAGCTAGCAGGTGAAAACAATCAGAATCAGGCAATTACACAGGCAGTACACTAGCCCAGCCCAGCCTAGCACTTAAAACTCTGCAAACAACAGTCCATAATGTTTCTCACAAGAGACACTGCAGTAAGCTAATAGAAGTGAAAACTGAAAAAGCTTTACTGAGACAAAGAAATGTTAGGGGTTGCCACTGCTGTTATAAGGCGACATATGCAACATGCTGAGGGTGGTGTCAATGGAAATGCTGCTGGACAGCCCACAGTGAGGAGACAGAGAAGAGTGTACAGGCCCAGGGTAACCTACCAGGGGCTACATGAGCTGGAGATAGTGGAGTGCTATAGAGTGGACAGAGACCTCCTGCAGCAAATTGTTGAGCTGTGCAGGCCACGCCTCACACACAGAACCAACAGAGGGGTACCCATCCCAGTGGAAACCAAGGTATGTGTTGGCCTAAGAATATTAGCAACAGGTATCTTCCAGAGACCAACTGGTGATATGATGGGGATATCACAGGCATCAGCATCCAGGGTACTGCATCAGTTCCTGGATGCCATGTCAGCACATGTCGGTGATCATGTATATTTCCCCAATTCCTGTGAGGTATTGGCCAGCAATATGCGTCTCTTCCAGCAAATAGCAGAATATCCTGAGGTAGTGGCTGCAATAGACTGCACACACATATGCATCAAAGCACCAGCCGGTGAGCGGGGTCGGGTCTACTTCAACCGCAAGGGCTTCCCCTCCATCAACTGCCAGGTCATGTGTGATGCCCAGGGCATAATACTTAATGTGTGTGCTAGCTGCCTTGGAAGCTACCATGATTCCCATATCTAGCATCTGACGCAGCTGTACCAGACATTTGCCAATGGGGACATTCCACATGGTCACCTAGTGGGGGATGCTGGCTATGCACTGGAGCCGTGGCTGATGACACCCATCAGAAACTCACACACACCTGAACAGGAACGCCATAATGAGGCACATGCACAAACACGAAATGTAATCGAGCGTGTATTTGGGCTGCTCAAGTCACAGTTCCGGTGCCTGGACACATCTGGTGGAGCCTTGCAGTACTCACCAACTACATGTACCCAAATTGTCATGGTATGTGCTATGCTACATAATATGATCCTGCGAAAACAGCTGCAGCAGGACCAGCATGGGGCAGGGCTAAACAGCCCCCCACCATTGCCAAGGCCTGCACAGGCACAGGGTGACTCGTAGGAGGAACAACCTGAGCCTGCCCCAGATAGGCAGAAGGAGGTGTGCCCAGTATGCTTTGGCTTTGGCAAAGAGGCAACGCATAGCACATACACTGGCTCAGTAGGAACTCTGGAAATGATACCTCTCTCTGACTCACACATATAGTAAAAGGGATGCCTAAGTTGACACGACCTGCTTTCAAACATGTACAGGGAGTGTAGTATGTGCATCCGACATAAGCAGCCCTGCAGCACCACCTGAGGCATGATTGCAAGTGTTAAGCAATGTAAAGCAGTGATAAACAGCATTTACCACCATGTAGTTTCTGCAAACAGAATTGCACACACCAACTAGTTTAACTGTGGTCAATGTTGAGCAATATTGGGCAACGTCCAGCAAAGATGGTGAATATTCAGCAATGTTGGACATGCCTGGTCTAAGTAGGGCATAGCTGAACAAAAGCCAACATGCTCATATTTGTTTAACTGGCCCTTAACCAGTCTGGTCTACTCAGTATGAAAATATAAAGCAATGATGGGTCTCGAACTTGCTGCAGGTGTTGGGTAAGGTACACCCCAAACGTGGCATTGTAACCAAGCATGGTTGTGATGAGTATAGGGGCACAATGACCTCATTCAATCTACATGTGAAACCATATGGGATAAGGTGGCTTATATAGAAGGTCTGTCCAACCACTTTGGCAACATGAATGTCAAAGGCGACAGTACAAACAAGTCATGTCCCCAATCACCTAACAACTCCTACCGTATGTAATGGAGTACTACCAATGTGGTAATGTGTGGTCATGTTGCTATTCCCAAAGGGGATGACTATGCAACCAATGGCATTTAGCTGTAGGCCATGGCTCAGGCACCAGTCATCCATCTCTGTGAGACCCTGTTTGAGTATGCATGTGGCAGCCGGAGAGTTAATTATGGCACCCAGTTTGCAGTCAAGTGCGAACAAGGTCAGCCATATTCCCCCTGTGGTAGCCTGTATGTCAGACAAATATATACTGAACAAGAGAGGTCCCAGGACCGAGCCGTATGGAATGCCATGTGTAACTGGTGTATAGTCAGACATGGCACCTGCAATTCTGACCATGTGGGTGCTAACCCTGATCCAGGTAGCAATCCACCATGTGAGATATGTGTCCATATCGACGCTGGTGAGCCTGTGCATAATGGCCCAGTGGGTTATTGTGTGGTAGGGGTTTGCAAGGTTCAGGTAGGCTGTGTGGACAACTGTCCCTATGTCGATGGACCTGTTAACCGTGTAAAGAATACAAACATGTTCAAGAGGCAAGATCTGCCCACAACAATGCTGAAATATGTAGGACACAGTGTCTGTAGGTTCCCAATGTGTATGTGTAAGAGACCCATGACAATACGCTCCATAGTGTTGCAGAACAGGCTACTTAGGCTTATAGGGCAATATTGTCTGTGGTCCATTGTGGCACCAACTCTGTGTAGTGGGACCACTGTCACTGTACGCCATTCCATGGGTACATATCCAGTAGTAACTCCAATATTGCACAGTGATGTAATGTGAGGATTACGTCTGTCATGAAGCTTGTGTGAGATGCAATCCGGGACATCATCTGGTCCCATTGATGCTGTGATGTATGCTTTGGGGAGGACAGCACTCACCTGTTACTGTGTGATGTCAGGGAGGTTACACTCTGTTGGGATGGATAGTTGCTCCAAAGGGGGGATGGGGGGGAGACATCTGCACTGAACCTGTTTGCCAGGATGTTGGCAATGCCAGTGGGTTCAGGGTAAGTTTAGTCAGTATGCAGTAACACACAGCATATCAGTGAGTGTCCACCCAGTTTCCTGACATAACTGAAGAAGGCCTTGTGACAGTCCTACGTGTCTGGTGCAATTGTCCGTGAGAAGCAGCCCTTAGATAAGTTCATGAGTGATTGTAGCTGTCTGCTAGTACAGATCACAGATGCTTTCCCTGTCTGGGATTGTGCTCTATCATGTAGTAGCTTCCTCCTGACATTGAACAGCTTATTAATGGCTGGGGTCTACCAGACAGGTCCCCTGCCATTGGAGGAGTGAGTCCTGTTGTTATTTGGGATAGCACAATCCATGCAGTCCACTAGGTGTCCATAGAATGTGTATGCAAAGGATTCAGCAGTTGGAGCCGTATTTGCCACTGTCTCGGGGTCTCTGAAGGATATCACCTTGCTTTGGTGAAGTGAGACATTGGCTCATTAGAAGTTCACCAAGAATACTCAGGATGGGTGTGTGGAGGGTATATGTATGTCCAGTGAGATATATGCATGTTCTGACCTTACCAATGAGGGGTATATTGCTGGTGTGGAACATAGAGTCCCCATGTTGGTAATGATCAGGTCCAATATGTATTCTTCCTTGTGGCTGTGGTGACTGGTTGTGCCATAGCATATGAATTAACAAATTGTAATGACTGTAGGGCGAGGGTGTTGGGGCTTGAGTAGTATCCCCAGTCAATATTAGTGTATTTGAAGTCACCCAATATAACGTTGTCTGTGGAGACCTCCATATTCCGCACTGTTCCCAGGAATGCAGAGTGTGGTTCCTGAGTATGGGAGGGTGGTCAGTAGCAGGCAACAAACTGAAAGGCAGTTCTGCACAATGGTAGTTGTATATGTATGGTCTGTGATGCTTTGTGCAGTGCTACTAACCTGGAGGTGTGTGTATCTGTGATGTATATGGATACTCCTCCTAGTGGTGTTGTCCGTTCCAAGTCCTGTGGCCAGAAAGCATGGTATGAAACATAACCTGGTAGTGCTGGTGTGCATATGTGAGCCTGAACTAGGCGTCTGTTAGTGCACAGATATCTCTATCCTCCATACTGAGGAGAGTCCTGAGTGGCCGCAATAGGAGGGTAACACTTCTGGTGTTGAGCAGCATTACCCTTAGTGTCATATGACCTGTAATGTCTATGGAGGTGGGTTTGTCTATTGAGCCCTGCTCAACAAATGCATTATGGTGGTAGCAAGAGCCTTAGCCAGCATTCGAAGTTCCAAGTGTAACAGGTGCAAGCTGTCCATACTGAAGCTACATGGCATGTCGAGCATGTCACCACAGGCTAACAGACACTGTATCCCCTATGAATGACACCAATTTGTTAGCCAACTGTTAAACATGATATGTTTGTCTGTATACTTTGACATCATAATTGGTGGGTGTAAGATGCTAGACAAGGTCAGGGTAATACTGGCCTGGGCTACATGATCAGAGTGTTCCTCCATGTACCATGTCATGTGGTCCAGGGAGTAACGTCTGATGTTTTATGCACCAGCATGGACAATGATGGTGCCAGTCCTGTACTTGTTTTGGAGTGACCTGACTGCATGTGTTATGTGGCAGATCCTGGCACCCGACAGACAGCCCAAAGTGACTATTCCCATGTTTGGGCTGGTGAGTGGTACGTCAGTGTGTCTGACAATAAGTGTCGCCTATTACAAGTGTACTAGGTGAGTTGTCTAGCCTGAAGGGCAGTGACTGTGTGGCACACTGACATTGTGAACTATGTGATATGTGGGTATTGTAGTGGGGTAGCAGTTGTGTGTGTGCCTGCTGTGGAGGTCTCTGCTGCTTAGGCAGAGTTAATTCACAGCATCCGAGTATGTCTATGTGTGATAATGTGGTTTGAGTGCTGTCACCAGTGGATATGTGAGACTGATATGTGTTGTGTGTGGTTACCTTCACCACCTGATAGACTGTGCCAGTCATGGGTCGAGAGAGTTCAGCACCCTGTATGTCTCTATAGGTGCATCTCACACATATAGCTGAGTTTGTCGGGAGGAGGAGAGGGTTGTCTGTGTACATGAGGCAGATGTGACATTGTGTCAACATCACAATATTCACCAGCTGGACTGGAGAGTACACACAAAACCGATCCCTGGACATGCCAGGATATTATGATGACATACACTGTAGCCAGATCACAAAGGATCAGCAGGGTGTCAAGTGTGTAAAAGAGTATAACAGGGATTAGTGCTCAGGTTTGTTGGTGTTCTGTAAAGAGTAGCTGAGAAGGAGTCCAGACTGAATCATGACACCTCTGACAGCTATGTCATATATAGCAATGTACACCCATATATGTCCTGAGTCAGGGCCAAATGTACCTGACTGACAATGCCAACATCCTGACAGACAGGCCCATATATACAGACCCACCTCCTACTGACGATAGTCCATATCAACATACCAGGAGATATCATATGTAGAATGGATGAACAGCTACCCCCAATGACAAAAGCATGGCAGCAAGTGGAATACATTGATTCACAATATGTGTCATGCATAAACTACAGAACAAACAGATCCTGCACCTGAACAGTCAGCTGAGCCTCCCCCCCTACACAGGATGTGGAACCGTTGAATGTGTTACAGCAACATATGGCACTCCACACAAGTGTTGGTGCACAACACACCATGGTAAGTACAGTCCAGTATGCCTATGAAGTCTGATCTGCAAGGCCATGTAGTCCATCATGGTTGAAGTCATAAACAGAGCTATTGGAAGCTGACATACACACAACCCCACTAACTGTGGTATGTTCATGTGTGGATCATGGTTCCCAAACATTCTAGACTGTTTGAAAGGCAGCCACCCAGGACATACATCACTGAACACAGCTACACATGTCTCACATAGACTTTGAATAGCCCATTATCAACATCCCAGACACATGTAGTACCCACAAAACCAACAAGCTGTGCATAAATATGTGTTGACATATGAAGGAATGTCAATGTGTCCACAGATAGATCACACAAGGTAAGGATTATGAGTTCCTGTTCAAGCTGTTGACACCCGATGACCCACATGGACCATTCCTGGAATGGCATAAAACAAAGTGTACACACATTACCATGTCCAGTCTGATGATGTTACCATCCTATAAACACAGCAGGAGAAGTGAAACCACCCAGTAAAGCAAATAGCGCACTGTGTTAATGCATCTCTCTCTAGTATCATAACATAGTTAGGTAGGGATTTGAATCCTGCAAATGCTGACTGTGTGTTGGTGGGGTGTGTGTATGTGTGCAATTGTCTTTGAAAGGAGTGCCTTTTTGGAGACTGGGAAAACACACTGAAAGAGGTACATTCCTCTTTGGAAAGACTGATGATGTCACCATCCTATAAATACAGCAGGAGAAGTGAAACCACCCAGTAAAGCAAATAGTGCGCCATGTGAATGCATCTCTCTCTAGTATCATAACATAGTTAGGTAGGGGTTTAAATCCTGCAAATGCTGACTGTGTGGGTGGGGTGTGTGTATGTGTACAATTGTCTTTGAAAGGAGTGCCCTTTTTGGAGACTGGGAAAACACACTAAAAGAGGTACATTCCTCTTTGGAAAGACTGATGATGTCACCATCCTACAAATACAGCAGGAGAAGTGAAACCACCCAGTAAAGCAAATAGCGTGCCGTGTTAATGCATCTCTCTCTAGTATCATAACCTAGTTAGGTAGGGGTTTGAATCCTGCAAATGCTGACTGTTGGTCAATGCAGTGTGGGTTTTGCTTTTACTATGGTATGACATATTATGATTGCAACAGTAAGTGCATTGCACACATCAGGTATCTGCGGTGCAAAAATATATGTGTACATGTCCCCTCAATCAGTTCATAGGTGTGAAGCCTGCATACTACATGAATACATTTGTTTCCATTGACAGGTTGTGCCGCTGCTTCTCAGATCGTAGGTCACATATGTATGTATGTGACAAGGCCATCCACTGTCGTGATCTGTGGCCAAGGTCATCTGTGCCACACACACCCATGATAGTTACCTAAGAGTAGTGTGAGTGAGGGTATATGCCTGGGGTATATGTCAGACATGTTCATACACAACAATGACTGCCAATAATGGACAGTCTTTATAGGTGTACAACTGCCTTGTGGATATACATTCAGGCCTCTAATGTCTTATGTGATACACCTTGGGACTCCACAATACCTATGGATATGTGGATACCAAGGGACACATGACATAACATGAGGCCATATGTACACATTGGTACCCAACATACATGTTGAGGGCTACCACCTGTGTGGTACTGACGGGATAGTATGTATAGTACATGTGGATGACTATGCCATAGTCGGCTTACTGCTATACAGCATGTATCAGACAACAGGTATCTGTCTGTATTATACCCTTGTGTAGGATATGCGTCCCATCCAGGGAATGCATTGTAGGCCAATGCATGCATTCCCAGATATGGATGGACACATCCCTAGTGTGTTTGCATGTACCTAAGGGGGCTATATGCCAAACAGGTGTGGTCACAGGAATGGGTGGCGGTCATTACCACTGGTCAGTGTTATAGTGTAGCACTGGAAGGATCCAACTGTTACTGAGTTCCCTATGACTGTCTGTCATTTGTCAGGACATCATCCAATGATTGCTTATAGTCATGCTGTTGAGGTTGTGTATACTACCAGACCGCAAATCATTGACAGATATTAACGGTATCACCCACAGCATGGTGTCAACCCATGTCATACACACATGTCTACCCATGTTGGTACATAACTGTAGTAGAATGCATACTGTCCATTGAAAGATACTATGAGATGTTAACAATGTGTACAACAGGGTATGCCACACGTCCCATGTGTCCACTATGCACGTACATGCAGACAGTGTGCACACACCATGTTCACAGATGTACACTTGCTAATCTGTACTGCACACATCACACACGTACTGTCCACTCACTAACACATGCTGGCAACACATTACACTTCAGCCAAGTGGCACATGGGTGGACAATACATACTCAGACCTAACAGTGGTGTAAACAATGCTACATTGACAATCAGAGCTTTGATGCATAATGTCTGCTCAGATATACCTACAAGGATGTCATTACACTTTCCTGTTGACAACTTGCTAATATTGCTACACTGCTATAGTGTCACCCTGTGCATCAGCACCATGTTAGCCTGTTCCTCCATCAATGTTACAGATGACAGGAGGTGACACAGGTATCATCATATGCACAGGGCATTTTGTTGTTTGCCAGAGCCTGACATTGACCCATCCAATCGACATGTCTGTGTGTGTGTGTGTGTGACAACAGTACAGCATGGGCCAATGTTGATGTAATGTGTGTGTATGTGTGAGCCCTAGTTGTTTGGTTAATGTGTGTGTGTGTGTGTGTGTGTGTGTGTGTGTGTGTGTGTGTGTGTGTGTGTGTGTGCATGCACACAGCTCCACCATGTGGCTGCCATATACGGTAGTTTGTGGGACAGCCACAGACTGTACCTGCTAGGCTGTACAGATCACTGTCTCCGGCCATGGACACAGTACCTGTGCCTGGCAGGGGTGCTACGGACAGTATCAGGTACCAACACTGACTGGGTACTGTCATCAGAGGCAGAGGTATGATGACTGGACCCATGTCCCTGCTGGGACTGGCCAGAGCCACGTGCACATGGTCTACTGGGATGGTCAATGGACAGGCCAGCCCCAGGTACTGCCACTATGGGAGCAGCTGTGAATTGTGGGCCGTCCGCGACCACTGCCAGCTGTTGCTGTTGCTGGCATGCGTCTGCATCGATGTCGCAACCATCCCGCATGGTCCTGGCTCATGGAAGACATATTGTGGAGGGCATCTAATGTCTCCCCCCCAACGTCTCTCAATGACCTCGATGTAAGTCCGGATGGCACCGGCAAGGTCATGGATGCTGTCATTGATGTAATGTGCCCTCTGTGCCATAAGTCCCTGCCTGGTGTACCGTTCCATATGTGCCTGAGCCTGCATTACAGCCCGGAACATACTGGACATCGTAAGACCTGTGAAGGCACGCCTGCCAGGGGCAATACGACCAGCGGTGCTCCCCCGAGAACCCCTGGACCTCTGCCTATGTGGTACCATTCCAGGAATACGGCTATGGCTGCTGTGAGGGGATGCAAGTGCCATGGGTACCACACTCTCCTGGTCAATGCCAACTGTATGCTGTCCCTCGCCTATGGCCATTGGTGGTGAGGGATGTATTGACAGTATGAGTGTGCACATAGATGGGGTTGAACGCTGTGTACTGTCGACTGGTGGACCAATGACAGACCCTGTCAAACCTTCCTGTGCCAAAATACATGTCTCATCATAACCACTATTCTTGGCAGTGGCTTCAGGTTCCCTGCTGCTTGCGGACAGCCCTAACTCAGCACCTGTGAGAGGAAGACAGGAAACACACTTTACGGTCTGCACAAGAACACATGCACACATGCACACATACACATGCACACATGCACACATGAACACATGCACACAGGAACACATGCACACATACACATGCACACATGCACACATGCACACATGAACATGTGCACACAGGAACACATGCACACATGAACACGTGCAAACATGCACACATACACACATGAACACATGCACACATGAACACGTGCACACATGAGCACGTGCAAACATGTACACATACACATGCACACATGAACACGTGCACACAGGAACATGTGCACACATGAACAGGTGCAAACATTCACACATGCCCACATACACACATGAACACATGCACACATGAACATGTGCAAACATGCACACATACACATGCACACATGAACATGTGCACACATGAACATGTGCAAACATGCACACATACACATGCACACATGAACACATGCACACACGCATACATGGACACGTGCAAACATGCACACATACACATGCACACATGAACACATGCACACATGTACACATGAACACGTGCACACATGCACACATGAACACATGCACACATGAATACATGCACACGTGCACACAGGAACACATGCACACATGAACACGTGCAAACATGCACACATACACATGCACACATGAACACATGCAAACATGAACACGTGCACACATGAACACATGAACACTAATACACTTCTCACTACAGCACATATACACACACACACCAGCAATCCAAAACATACTCTATAGTGGGTGAAGGTGGGTGTCAGTATCACAGCCGCCACACATGTGTCAGCATGCAGAATATGTGTTGCACAAGACCATGCAGTGCAAGTGTAGACACCCCTATTTAATGGCAGTATACATGCCTTTGATGCAACTGTGTAGTTCAGTGATTGGCTACACCCTGGAATACAGTGTGTACATGGACGCAACATTGCTGTGCAGGTATTATCAGCTCTGCAATGCCTTGTGCACCATCACTCACAAGTATACATGCCATGGCTGCATGTGTTATCTGTGTGACACATAGATATCCATGTCTGAGTATAGTGTCTGTGTCCATAGCAGATAATAGTGGGCACGGGTGTAGCACATGCATGCTATGTACACACATGGGATGAGTGGTGCATGTTGACGTGAAGGAATCCCAATGCTCGACATGGCCAGTGTACAGTGGTTATGGTGAGTGTGGGACATATTGCAGATATGTTGGTGCCAGACATGGCATGGCATGCTACACGACTGCAACATCAAACACCACACATACCCAATGTGTGTCAGGTGACCTATACACCCACTAGCATTCCAGGACATATATGTGACACTTTGTTTGGATGGCAACTGCTGTGCATATTGTGTATACTGGCATTTGTAAGCACACACACAACATGCTATGCATGTTGTGTATAGGTGCATATGTTTGCACACACACAACATTGAGGTGCAAAGCAATGACTGCTATGAGTAGTACTGTGGTCACTGTAACTGGATGGGGTGTAGTACCCTGTGCCATCATCAACATGCATCTTGTGGTCACTCACAGCTACTAATGTGTGCAAGACCACCGCCTTGCATGCTGTACCTGAACTGCAGTGCCGTGGCTATGTTCACAATTACACAGCCACCTTGTACATGGGTGTGTGAGGTGCCCAATAGGGAGCATTGCCTAACATGTCTGTGTTATGTGTTGCAGAGTGTTGCACAGCCCCATGATAGGCCTCCACCCCTGAGGTACATCATGTGTGTGTGCATGACATGTGGGATACTGAAGTGTGACCTTACAGCAGGTGTGTGGTAATGCCAAATGTAGCATGTTTTCGTGTACTGCGTATGATAAACGTGTTCTGTTGTGTACAGCTGTAGCAACTATGCATATCCAATGTGCAGTACAGTGTTGCCACAATTGTGTCTGCTGCACTGTGCATTGCATGTGATTGAGTCAGCTACTGACTTTACTGAGATGATTGATGTCTCACAGCAAACATGCACAGCATGCATTATGCATAGGTGTGTTACGTGTACATGGCCTACACCTCACCTATGACATGCACATTTCATTACCATTATTAAAGTGTTAACACACTCACCAGCATGTATTGTCTGCCCTGCTGTCACACCAGAGGGACCTACAAGAATATGACACAGTTTGTCAGTGGCCACAACTGTGGCATTGCTACTGTGAGTGTGCTAAACTATAGTGGAACAACAGTCAACAGTCACAGGTGTACAGATACTATTCCAAATATCAGTACTGCACATGATAGGCAGCACAACTGCTAAACACACAGTACACATCTCACATATGCATATGCTAACTATACAGGTAACGGTAGTCTACAGCTAGGGCATATTACCTGCATGCTCCATGTCATCCTGCTGTGTGGCTCTGGCCTCCATGATGACACATGTGTGATGCTGTTGCTGCTGTAGACCAGGAGCCACCATGCTTAGAAGCAGCTCCTCCACTCTGGTGAGGGGGGATGTATGGCCACCCCACCACCTGTGGCAAGCTGTTGCCTATGGATATCAGATGCATGCCGCCGGACATGTCTAATTAAATCACTGCAGTGATGGCATACCTGCTCATATGTCCAGTTATGCATGCCTATGTCATTTACCCGGTGAACAAGTTCTTGCCACAGTGCAGTACGCTCATGGTGGTGCTGGCTGGCCCTGGAAAAAAGCAGGTTATAGTGCTGCACCAGGCTGTTCTGGATTTCCTGCTCCTCTGCAGCTGTGTACGACAGATTGTGTTGATGAGCCATATCCCTGGAAGACAATTAAACGATATGTGTGAGCAAGTCATGTGGCACACTTAACATTATGAAGTACAGATATCACTTAACTGCCATATATAGCATCTATCTGTCTATCAGAGGATACACACGTTCAATACCACATATCAGTGCTCAGCCCACAACTGGCTGACAGTGCCTGCCACACTCCATTTCACAAACCAGTATACACCAGTAGTCAGCACACTGTTTGGGATACAATGCACGACCTCGCCCCGGGGGTACATATCAAGCTAATGCATGAAGACATATGTCATCCAATGCAATGAATGCAATGTACATTTACAGTATTACCAGTAAACCATCCTAGTCTTTGATGCCATACCCTTCCCTAACATATGTGCATGGTTGTTAATATAGCTGGCATACTGCTGTAACAGAGTATACATGTTGCTAGGTAACACACATACCCTGTAACACACATGTGATTGCAGGCATGGTACAGGTATCATAACACACACATCAGACATACATACAACACACAAATGTATGCCGACGCAGATGAGCATTACCTGTGTACCTTAGAGTACTGTGTGCCCCTACTTACAGATACCTATGCCTGAGGTATGTAACCTGTGCAGACTACAGGAAACACACAGGACAGTGTTACCAGGAATGTGAACATACACCATACTGTGCTATTTAGTCCTACAGCTTCAGGTAGTACAACAGTTCATATGTGAGCTGGATTCACCAGCAGTACCACTTACTGAGCATACATGTATTGCTTCAGACTACAATGGGACACCACAGTTGTACACAAGGAACTACGTCACAACATATGCCATCCTACTATGT